>NW_024880402.1:0-24984 GCF_900700415.2 Clupea harengus
AAAAATACATTCTCCTCATAAATTCACCTGAAATGATATATCCCCGGAAGAATCAATGCCAAGGCTGACAGAAGTATCCAGTCATTCAGTCAAGCCCTGAACTGAACTTTACTGTACTTGTTCATATGGTTGAACTTTTTTGCAACTAAGCAATCTTGCTGCTGGCAAAGAGCAAGGGATGCATTTGATCCTAAATGACTGGATCAGGTCATGGAAAATTCAGCAGAAAAACACACCCATATGGAAAGGTGTGTAAAAAAACATCCAAATCACATTTCTACATTACCTGCAAAATAAATCTGTGAGAGCCTACATACATTTTAAACTAATATGGCATAATGCCGTCCAATACGCAAGGTAGGTCATATATAAAACATAATTTTTTCCTATGTTACTGTTAACACACTGTTATAGTATATACTATATAAAAATAAACATTTATGAATTTTACAGACCTTTTCCATATGGGTAGGCTTTTCCTTAGGGAAAAGATGTTGGCTCACATCTGAGAGTCAGTAAGTTTTACTGATCCAATGATTTTAATATTATTTGAATTAGTACTTTACCCCCCTTGTCCAATTGCAATCCAATAGAATGTTTCCAAACCAAAATAAATTAAATGAATGTAATATGGCAGTGCCAGGCCAGCACAATACTGCAGTATGCTTTTGTATCACTGACTAATATCACTAAATATTATTATCCCTCTCTGTCTTCTCCTTCCTGTCCTCTCATCAAGGTATTGGAGGTAATCTTGTTGCAATTCAGTCCAGTCGCATTGCAACCTATCTGCACTTTCATTCTGTCCTCGGAGTCCTGCCCACCGTTGCTAGAGGCTACCACTGCCCTTGCCAAACCTTTTGTGGCAAAGGTAGCAATCTTACCACTATAATATTATTTGAGTATGGTAATTGAGGTTAAGATATTTTGCTTGGCATTTTAGTATGTCAACTGCCGTATGAATTGCCAAAAATGGCAGGACGTTCCATTGGAACATACATCAAATGGTTGCAACGTGGAAACCAATATGCGTTGTGATAATATGCTGTGACAACGGTCGCTTGCAGTTAGGACAGTGTTCCTAACCACTAAAAACATTGACATTTCTGTGATGGTTTCTATTAGGGGTTTTTAGCAGGGATCTGGGATCAGTTATTTTTCATATACAATAATCTCTAAATAAAAAACATTTAGTATGGACAGAAAGAGCATCATAATGCTCAAAAGTGATACAGTATTCATCCATTTTGAAGCCACTGTATGTTTTATCAGTCCGTAATTCCCCTTTATCACCAAAACCAACCTTTACTGTTCAGAAGAACTGTTCAGCAGAACCTGTCAGCCTATCCTGGATTTAAGTATATATTGTATGTGTTTGTCTTAAAGGACCCAACCAGCGGTCTGCTCAACTGCTTCTGCTGTTGGTCATCCCAGGTCACCTGATCTTCATTTATTTCCTCCACCTCATCCAAAATGGCCCCGCCACTCTGACGCCCATCTTCATTGTGTTCTTATTAACAGCTGCTCTTGTGCAGGTGGGTCTACATCATAACGACTGTTGCTAGGTGCTCTCTAGATGTCATTTAAGGGTGTTAGAGCACACATGGCTTTTGTGTAGTCTCCTTAGTGGTGCTGTCAAAGAGAGTAAGGATCACTCTTACATTAAGAGTACATCTCAGTGAGAATTCTCCACAAGTTTAGTTTGGTGGGTTGCTCACCATGCTGCCATGGATGGGTGTGCCACTCTGCACAGCTCCTCTAGTGGTGGGTCAGTGAGCAAGTAATAAGCAGGCTGGACATGAGATGCTACTGGAAAAAACACTAGCTTAAATAGGTTTAGCCATCCGATGGGCTGAAAAACACTAGTTTAAATAGGTTTAGCCATTTGATGGGCTGAAAAACACTAGTTTAAATAGGTTTAGCCATCCGATGGGCTGAAAAACACTAGTTTAAATAGAATTACCCATTCGATGGACTGACCACGGTTGCCTGATATCACCTGAGTGAGAACATTGAGCAAGCATTCTGTTTTTATGTAGATTTGTTTTATTTGTTTGTTTGTCCCTATTCCATGTTATGTACAGTTCTGTTCTAAAAATGCTAACATACATTATCTCTATCAGGTGTTCCTACTGTTGTCTATAGCTGACTGGATGGTGCACTGTCTGTGGCGGATCGGAAGAGACCCAGATACGTGTTCCATTCCCTATCTAACAGCTTTGGGAGACCTCTTAGGGACTGCTTTCTTAGCTTTATGTTTTCACCTCCTGTACATCGTTGTGGAAAAGGGAAGTGACGTGGGAGACTGAGATGACAGCTTGTGAAGTGGAAGATAAAATGTTTGCAATTGCACACAGCAAACAGCTAGCATGAGTTGTACTCTATTATCTATACTGCATTTGAATGTAATGCCTTTTGTGTTTTCAACCTTACTTAGGTGATATACTTCAGGTTTCAGGAGTTTGTATTTGAACAAAACACAAACAAATATCAGTGGTTTTGGAAAAGCATATTTGTCATCATGTTTTGTTGTCATGTTCGTGTGTGTTCGTGTGTGCCCTGGAAGTAATATTGCATTGTTGTGTGTTTGTGTGTTGAAGTGCAAATATTTAATTGTGCTGAAGTGGTCAGCCATACACACACATCTACTACATAAATCTCCAGTCCTGACAAGGTCGATCCACGCTCACCATTTCTCTGCATATACATTCTCCTCTGCTTCCATATACCAAGGCTATTGGCCCTCAAGGATTTTTATGGTTGTTTTGAAACTAGAAAATGTGAAAAATGTCATAAACCAAGATCATCTTCTATCCACATTGCATATTTTCATTTCCCTTATTTAAATGAAATGCCATTTGTATCACCATTGGATGGTAAGAAGAATTACTGCTGTATCCCTTATCAAGTGGCAGTGCTGGCGATATCTGAATTATTTAGCATGAATTTGATTGTTCCATTTAAGCAATACTATAAAATAGGAAAATGAATTTATTAAATTGGATGTTTGGGGTTTCCCCCCCCACAAAACAGGTGATATGATAGTATGATTTATCAAAAGTTGTCAGTAATCTATCATATTGATAATATAATTATTGATGGTATAACATCGATCATCATATTTTACTGAGAATAGACCCAAAACAATGGAATGTTTTTATTTGATTAAAATAATCCACCTGCATAGTGCAGAAAGTGATAGTAGAATCTGGTATATCATTTTTTAGTTATTGTATTTTAACCTTCTTAAGGGCACAGTCTACGATTCAGTATTGACAAAAGGGTGTTGATATTTGAGCTCAACAGCCAATCAAAATACAGCCCTCCCTTCCAGACTCTTGTAGCACCGTGTTGATTGGCTAGGATTGTTTATGGCTCAGTCCGAGCCACTATGCAGAGCCCACACTGAATGGACAGCTAGAGAACTGTGAGGATCAATGATCTGAATTCGACAAAAAATGCATGCGATTAGAATCACAGACTTTCCCTTTAATAGCCTCTTACATTGTTGGAAGCTTATGACTATAATGCATAATATAATGCTAAGGGACAACGGATGAAAAATAGCTAACCTAGCTAATTCCGGTGCATTTACATTTTTCTTGGGAAATGTTTATCAATGTACACTGTCCCTTTTCAAATAAACGCAACGCACATTGGGCCAACACTGTGCTATTTAACTAGAAATCTAGCATACATCCTGGTCATTTTTACCACATGGATGAAGTAGTATCAGATAATGGAACTATGTGCTCATTTGTCAGGTTGTATTCCACATTTAATGTGTTACTTTTGTGACATCATCATTGCACACCCACATCATCATTGCTAATAAAGAGCTACAGCTGTCAAAGCCACAGCAGCATGTCCACCCGTCCCTGCGCCCCCAGAAGAATGGCTTTGACTGCACACTTTGTTGAATTTCACAAAAAGTGTATTGGATTACAATCATGACTGTACCTTTAAGGTGATTCGAATCAGAATCAGAATTATTTTTATAGAATATAAAATACAGGAAATTGACATGGTCTGGTTGGTGCATAAGACATAAAACAACAATATATATAAGTAGAACAAAGTATTAACTGAAAATGTACAAATAAGTAATTTGGGCACGTGCAGGGCTAAGATGCAGATTTACACTGTAGTGCATTTGTGTGTATGTGTATATGTGGTTCTGGCTGCACCAGAAAGCCAGGCTGTCAACTACATTTCTGTAGGCGCCCTCGTCCCCATTGGAGATTAGTCCAATGAGGGTTGTGTCATCAGCAAATGTCAGGAGTTTGACAGAGAGGTGGCTAGAGATGCAGTTGTTGTTGTAGAGGGAGAAGAGTAGAGGGGAGAGCACACAGCCTTGTGGGGCTCCACTCCAGTGCTGATGGTCCGGGGCTCAGAGACAAGCTTGCCCAGCCTCACGCGCTGCTTCCTGTCATGACTGCACCTTTAAGTTCATTAGAATTTGGTCCACAACAGGACCACAATTTGGTCCACCTACAATGATTTGCTCCTATCATCATCAGTGCGATGATGATAGGAGCAAATCATTGTAGGTAGGATACAAGGCTATGAAACTCAAGGAAACCTCTGCTACAGTGTGTGTGTCAGTTCAGGGGGTGGTGCACTTATCCTACACATGATGACAGTCAGTTTTGAGTAGGTGTGGTCCTCCTCTTCGGGGTCTGCCAACTGAGTTTAGGCATAACAGGAGGGATTTGATGTAGAGCATGGCTCCTCATTCTCATCCAACTCATCAGGCTCAACTGATGGTAAACAAATACAGAGCATAATGATTAGAGCCTGTTGGTTTTGATAGCATGTTTTTAACGTTTAATTTCTGAGACAAAGGTTTAGGGAGAATAAAAAAGTATTTTTTGTTGACAAAAAAGCTTCTGGACTTTAAATGATGATGTAACTGAAGTTATTCAGACTCAACTTTAATGTCTCCCAGCTTAAATTCGTTCTCCAGGCATCAATCTTTAAAGGCCTATGCTGACGTTGTGTTTTCTTATGTTTAAACAGTATGATTCAAACAGTATGAAGTTCACATTAATGTAATTTCTGCATATACAAATCTCAAAATCACCGCAATTTTACCCGAAAGTTTTGAGAATTCCTGTAGCAAATGCAGTTACTTTTGACTGCAACAATCACAAAAAGTGCTCGCAGGATCCACGTGGGACTGACCAGTTAAGATATAGGACTTTTATTTTGACAAATTGAATGTAGCTTTCAGATGCAGCTAGAAGAGCACTCTCAACGTGTTAGCAGATGCAGGGATATTTGTGGAATTGTACTGGCTATATGGAGGTCCAGTCACTTTTAGATATGTGAGTACACACTGACGTGACCAACATAATTAATGGCTACTCAGATTGAACAGCCAATTAGTACTAGCACAAGTAGTTATTGAAATGATTGTCATACCTCTACTACCGTAAGCTGTAAACTGAACAGTCAACTCAAATAAAAATAAAAAGTCACGCGAGTGCTCCACTAGCCTAATTATGGCAAACTAGTTCGGCTAATGTTAGCCTACTAAAGGAATTCATTTGGTTTGAGCTTTTTTTACTTTTACTGAATGTTTGACAACTCAATGGCCTAAATTATATCCGCAGGTGCGTTGACCATGTAGCCCGGCATGCCGACAACCGCTATAAGGACCTTATAGAGTTGCCAGAACACATCAAGGATAAAGTAGTGCGAATTATGAGCCTCCGTGGAACACTGACCGACTCCAACATCAGTCAGGTACCCAGCCCGTTCACACCAGTAACTACAATTGATGGAAAACAGCCTACCTAGGCTTGATTTAAAAATAATATTAATTAAAAAAGCCCTGACATACGTCATGGATGGAGCCTGTCAGTATGTTCTCAGGGTTCTGTTCCCCAGCTCAATAATCACTTAATATGATGGATACAACCCCAATGAATTGCACTGCAGAAAAATACAAACATTGTTATTGCTGTTTTCCCCCCAGTTTGTGTCAATTTGTAATGCCAAAACAAAATCAAGCATCATACATGCTTTGGGGTTAAGGTAATCTCTCATTGTGTACGTTAGCATATTTTTTTGTCATGATTTGGCACATTGGCGGCCTCTGGAGGCCAAACAAGGAAATACTTTTTGACAGTTGTGTTTGTGACTGTGCCCTTGTCTGTTTCCCCACCAATTGCATGTCACCTGCTGCCTAATGGGTCACATGACCTAATTAGGCTGGGTATTTATACCTGGCTGTTTTTTATGCTGACCACTGCGTAGTTGAGTTTTGTCACGAGTGCACGTGAGTTCCCAGGGTCTAGTCGCAAGTCTGTTGTTATAAGCTTTAATCAAAGTTTTCAAAGTTTGTGTTTGTTTTTTGAGTACTATCTACCTTCAGTTTTGTAGCTTTCTGAGTTTTGCCTTTTGCCCCGTTGGATTATCTTCTGAGTGTTGGATACCCTTTTGTTGTAAAAAATAAAGAAAACTATTTCTACAAACATCCTGCACATGGGTCCTGCTTAGCTCACAAAGATCATCACTGGTTTGATTCCTGACTCCGGTGCTTGACATTTTTGTATTCTTTTAAATTCCACTGAAGGTGATAGGAAATGAAACCGTATAGTCTTTGGGGTTATAGCCTAGCATCATTGCTACCCTCTGAAACAGGCAGTTTATCATAGGTTGATGAGTAGGGGTGGGGGGAAAAATCGATTTTTCGATTTCTCTCGATTCTCTCTAGAACGATTCTGTCTCGATTCAGAAAAGTTCATAATCGATTTTTTCATTTTGTGTTGAAATGCAAGCTGCATCAATTATTGCATTGTTCATAGAAAGTCATAATTGTGACAAGGACACACTTTTTCTCTAATAAAAAAATTGATCTGTTGATTTTCTTTAATTATCAAACACAAAGTAGGAAGTGATTTGAGACTCAAATGTTTTAAAAATCGAGATGCATCGATAATCGTTTTATCGGTTTAGAATTGATAATCGATAATCGGCTTAGAATCGAGAATCGGTTTAGAATCGAATCGTTGACCTCTGAATCGGAATCGAATCGAATCGTGAGGTGCCAAGAGATTCCCACCCCTATTGATGAGTGTAAAAGAACAGTAGCCATGTCCTTAGTGAATGTATTTGATCAGACATACTGTACACATCTGATGAAATTGTTGACTCTGATTTTCCTTCATATCCTGCTTCGCCAGTATGGATGTAAAATAGGCCTTCAAATTGTGTAACCTGCATTGTGTAGAGAAGCACAGTCCCGCACAGTCGAACTTGCAACCTCGGACATGGGAGGTAGGCGTGCTAGCAAGGAGAATAACACCCATAGGTGCTAGCTTCTGTCATTAGCACATCTCTTAAGGAGTCAGGGAGGTTTACCCACCACACACCACTGTACCCGTTGGCTGCCGTGACACTCACTTCCCTAAACCTCACTCCCATTCTAAGTCTACAGCACCAATGGAACCTACACTGTGTAGAGTAGCACAGTCCATCACCAGACTCAGACTTACAACCTATCCTGTGCTACCCTGTGGAGCCACCTCAGAGCACAGACACTCAGTTTCATCACGCGCAAGGAGAGAGAGAGAGAGAGAGAGAGAGAGAGAGAGAGAGAGAGAGAGAGAGAGAGAGAGAGTGTGTGTGTGGGAGGGAAAGGCTCTTCTGTGTGTGAGGGCAGAAGAGCCTGTGAGTGCGTTTATCACCATATGGCTTCTTTCTGGCTGTCTAATGGCAAGATCTTGGTGATTTTGTCAATACATGATCATAAGTGAGTAGATTAAGTATTCTGTTGAAATATTCTACCAGGCTCATCTACCCTTTTCAGAAATAAACCGTCTCCTGTAAGAACCGGATGTTTATCAGATGTTTGGCTTTCTAGGTAGGCCTAATGGTTAACTGATCTGGGTGTGCTGGGGGATAACTAGCCACCCTTCTCATTTTCTCTGTTGTAAGATGCTTTTCTTTGTCTTCTTTGAGTTTTCAGATCATCCAATTTAAGTTTGAGGTTCCAGCAGCAGGACAGAGGCTCCAAACTGGAGAATGATATATTAATTATATATTTTACATGATATTAAATTACTTATGCTATTGGTTGGGGACTTTCCACAGTGGCCAAACCTCTCAATGTTAAATGCAACTAATCACTCATTAATCATTATTATCATTTGAATGAAAGCAATAAATACTTGTCTGAACTATTAAAATATAAAAAGTGGGCTAAACATTTGTAATGCAAGGACATTATATTGTTTAAAAAAAACAACAATCTGAATTACAGTGTTAAGGGAACACGATACAAGCTGTGTTGTTTGTGCCATATTAAAGGGATACAAACTGAGGACCCTGGGAACATAGGGATGAGCCCAAAAGATGGGAACACAAGACCTAAAATATAGATCCTTGTGAACATAAAGACAATACAAAACTGGGGATCAAATCCTGAGAATATAGAACCTGGAACATATAAAGGACATGATCATTGAACATGAGTGGAATGGAAAACAGTAATGTACAGAAACATTCTCCATCTTTTGTGTCTTAAGGTTTTACATTCAGGAATAAAAACACTTGATTTGCACAACTGCCGGTTTTCTGACTTGGCATTGCAAAAAATCTCCTGCAGGCATTTAAGTCGAATATGCCTCTCCAACTCTTCAGAAATTACATCAACAGGTACCAGAAAGCTCATTAGTTTTTTTCTGCCTGTTTTATGTTGGCAAATGTTAACCCAAGTAAAATAGTTTATGTAAATATGGCCTATGTCCGTTGTGTTCATTTGTGATATTTTATACTGTAATGTTTGGGAATTTAGTAGGGCTGAACAATTTGGGAAAATAATCTAATTGCAATTTTTTTCCCCCCCAATATTGCGATTGTGATTTGATATGCGATTTTTTTTATTTTATCCTCTTTTTTTTCCCCCAACAAAACGTAATGAATGATTTAAATATGACCAACACAATATTAGATACATTTAGTGTAAAATATTCTTTCCCACATTTTACATTTTTATTTAAATGCTCATTACAGAAACAAGAACAACAAATCGGTGGCTTTGCCACTGTGCATTTAAGTAATTTAAACAAAGTCATTGTAAGTATAAACACAAGGCATGCACTTTTTAAACACTGTGTGCAAAATTTACCATCTTAATCTTAATTTTTTTTTACCACGTTGTAATCGCGCACGTTGCGTTTATAAAATCGCGTTTTATCATATGCCGATTTTATCGCAAATGCAATTAATCGTTCAGCCCTAGAATTTAGTCCCTTTGACCTGATTCAGCCAACACTGGTGATTGAAGGTTTGCTGGTCTATGGGAGATGAAGTTGAGTGACAAAAGTTGAGCTTCCAGTTGGCTCTGAGGTGCTTTATTGTCTCTAATTAAGGGTTGCGGTACAATTTCAATTATTTTATGAGTCACGTTCAAAGATTTGTGTGCCCAAGTACACCCAGGTACTGTGTGACCATCTCTTAAGGCCTCCCAGGTAGGCTTCTTCTCTGACCTCCAATCTGCCTCTATAGACGGGGGAAGAACACAAACTAATGTACATACTTACAGAAACACACAAACAAAGCAAACAAAACTGGAAAACAAAAAAGGCATTTACTATGCGTTAATCTGTTTTCGTTGTCTGTCACTATAAAGACCAGTGGGGTAACATCATATCCCTTTGTGTATTGCCTATACAGATGTTTACCCATATCCCTGCTAAAATGTGTAATCAGCATTGGTATACTCTTAAAAGCCATCCTATGTCGCGATGGAATTGTGATTTTGGTGCTCCTTAGGCCATATAATGTTGCATGTCAATTGTGACAGAGGAATCAAATTTGAAACCTACTGGTATGACATGCAATTGTACATGTGGGATAAATCAGTAATACACTTACCGGTATACACATATTATTATTGTAATGTTTTTATCTTTACTATAATCTGATACTTAATGTTGTTACTGGAAAAAGCATTTTGTTGTATTATGCATAATGCTTTTTCTCACTGTTAATAATATTCTATTAAGGCGCTCTCAACAAAAGCATCTGCCAAATACCTTAAACTAAGACTTTATCAGAAATGATATGGAAACATTGGATACACAGACATTTTGTGTATCAGTCCTTATATGTGTGTGTGTGTATGTATGTAAAACCTCATAATGTACAACTGAAATAATTATGAAATCCCTTTAAAAGTGACATTGTCTCCTCATAGGCTTAGAAGCACTTGCATCCTCCTGCCCAAACCTGAGATGTGTAGACCTGTCTGGCTGTGTATCTGTGAGCGATCCTGGGGTTCAGGCCCTGGCATGCTGCTGCACAGGACTGGAGGTCATCTGTCTCATGGGCTGCACAGCTCTGAGCAGCAAAGCCATTCAAGAGCTGGGAGCTCACTGCAGGATGCTCCACACCGTCTCTATCTCAGACACCGCGGTAAGAGATGTTCCCTCTACTTGTGTTTAAATCATATAGTGGACTATAGTTGAAAACGGAACCCATCAATCAATGAAACTAAGACTTCAGTATTGTGTAATAACCTAATCATTCACTATTCCTCATGAGTTTTATTTTGTTTGTTTGTTTGTAAAGTCCTCATTCTGGACAAATGTTATGCCAAGTGTTATTGATGGTGTGTAATAATGTCTTTTTTGAAAGATAACAAACTGAAGTTTCTGAACATGCATTAGGTATCAGATGAGGGTGTTGTAAGCCTTGCAACAGGAGTGTGTGCCAACAGTTTAAAGGTGAGCAAGTGAGATCAGAGTATTCAACCCCCTGAAAGTCATCCTTCTCTTTTTCTCATTTTACAAACAGTATTTTTATTGCAAACACTTAAGCTTGATTTATACTTATGTCGCGACACTTTTGAAATGGTCGGCGACAAAAAAAGAGAGTGTCGCTCAGGATGCTGCATTTATGCTTCAGAGAACCGTCGCCGCCTACATCAGTACGTCGAGTGTCGCTTGACGACGCCAACGGCATTTTTCTGCCGTTAAATTGTTGACTTTTTGTGGCAGATTGATCGTGGAAAATGGCTGTAGCTAATTATGAGATGGGAGAGATGATACTATGGAGGAGGAGGGATTGCTAAATGAGTGGCTGTTGGTGAGAGAGCGGGGGGCGCAAAGGGAAAGACGATGGTCGGTTCGTCCTTTTAAACAGGACTCGGGAAATTCAGGGAGAGTATCTGCTCGTTAAGTAAATGAGGGAAATGGAAGAGGAGATGCACTTTAAGTATTTTAGGATGTCAGCAAATAGGTTTGACAGTAAATAACAGCCTTCCTAATGTTGCATGTCAATTGTGACAGGAATCAAATTTCAAACTTACTGGTATGACAAATGTAGTTTCCATGTGGGATAAATCAGTAATACACATTTAAAAGCAGGAAGTTATTTAAAAAGTAATTAAAAGCAATCAAGGTGAAATCTTTTCTTAGTGTCATCATAATCAGTTTAACATGAAATGTAATTTTAGCAAAGTGAATGAAATGAGTGCCATCAATGCCAAATGTCACTGTCAATGTCAAATGATTTACAGTTGTATTACCTTGACAAATACCTTTTCACCCCGAATAAGATATGCAACAGACCTTTTAGTCTATTGTTTGCCAGACATGTACACAGTTTTCTTGGAATGGAAAATATCTTGTTATTTCACTTAATTCGTACTCGTATGTAGCGGTCATACTACACACCACTGTGCGGTACATCTAGTTTATTTGTATTATGTTATTTAGCCTTTAGAAGTATACTAGAGTATAAGTGTTCACAGTAAAAATACTGATCAGGAAAATATGTGGTAGTATCTTTGGTCACCCAGAAAATGGTGATGGCAGGGGGGTTGAATGCTTTTGCATGTGTGTGTGTGTGTGCTGTGTGTGTGCTGTGTGTATGCTGTGTGTGTGTGCTGTGTGTATGCGTGTGTGTGTGTGCTGTGTGTTGTGCTGTGTGTGTGCTGTGTGTGTGCTGTATATATGCTGTGTGTGTGCTGTGTGTGCTGTATATATGCTGTGTGTATGCTGTATGTGTGCTGTATGTATGCTGTGTGTTTGCTGTGTGTGTGCTGTGTGTGTGCTGTGTATATGCTGTGTGTGTGTGTGTGTGTGTGTGCTGTGTGTATGTGCTGTATGTGTGCTGTGTGTGTGCTGTATATATGCTGTGTGTGTGCTGTGTGTATGCTGTGTGTGTGCTGTGTGTATGCTGTGTGTGTGCTGTGTGTATGCTGTGTATATGCTGTGTGTGTGCTGTGTGTATGCTGTATGTGTGCTGTATGTATGCTGTGTGTATGCTGTGTGTGTGCTGTGTGTATGTGTGCTGTGTGTGTGCTGTATGTATGCTGTGTGTATGCTGTGTGTGTGCTGTGTATATGCTGTGTGTGTGTGTGCTGTGTGTGTGCTGTGTGTGTGCTGTGTGTATGTGTGCTGTGTGTGTGCTGTATGTATGCTGTGTGTATGCTGTGTGTGTGCTGTGTATATGCTGTGTGTGTGTGTGCTGTGTGTGTGCTGTGTGTATGCTGTATGTGTGCTGTATGTATGCTGTGTGTTTGCTGTGTGTGTGCTGTGTATGCTGTATGTGTGCTGTGTGTGTGCTGTATGTATGCTGTGTGTGTGCTGTGTGTGTGCTGTGTGTGGCTATGAAGATGAATACTTGTGGTCTTGCAGCTCAACATACTGATGTAAATGTATATCTGCACTGTATTGTAAGTGGCTTTGGATTAAAATGTCTTCTAAATTAATACATTAAATGTAGTAACTAGTCATTTAGAGGTCAATAGTTTTTACATTTGATGTGCGCTGATTATTAGGAGGCTTCATGATATATTATATAAATTTAGTGGCTGTATTGCAGGAAATCCACATGTCAGGATGTTCAAATCTGACAGATGAGGCAGTGATTTCTGTTCTCACAAACTGCCCCAACATCAGAACATTTATCTTCCATGGATGTCCACTAATTACAGGTTGGTACACATGATAATGTTTTGCTGGTACTTCATTGAATAACTCATTGAAATATACATGTTGTGCATAAAGTACAAATGTAAGTACATGTAGATTTGCTATTAATCTCATGACCACCATCATCTTATGTGTTCTCAAGATCGGTCCAGAGAGGCTCTACAAAGCCACACTGGCAGGGACAAGATCAAACATGTGACCTGGACAGTGTACTGAGGAGAGATAACTCCATGTGCTGGAACGCTAGCTGATCATCAGGACCCCCTTCTGAATGAGTCTAATTTCACATGAGTCTCAGACATGTGCAGTAAGTGCCCCTGAACGACACAAAACTTAACAGAATCCACAATGGGAAAACTTTCAGTAGTGGTATGGCTTTCATAAAGATAAATAGTTGAACAGTGAAGTGTTAACTTTTAAAAAACATGGTCCTTTTTTAATGGTCACTGTTCTCATTAGGAAGCTTTATATTAAGTTAAGCATTAAACATATACCACATTGTCTATTGTTGTTTTGTTATTATTGTGTTATTTGTTCTAGTATTATCTGCTGTTTAATTTCAAGTAATAGTCATGACTGTTTATGTATGTCTCACGCCTATGCACTAAAGCACAGCTGTAAATAAATATTGCAGAATGTATGTACTAATTGCCCGTTGGCTGAAGTCTTTGTACAACTTTTTGGCCCAGAAACAGGTGCCTTTGTGGCCTCTAGTCCTTTGATGGCTTGTTGGTGCGTCTGGCTTCAAAGACGTAGGTTTCTACAACAGGACACTGATCCCTAGCATACCTCTTAACGCACCTATATTAATTCCATGTCAAATCAAAAGATTTTAGAATGTTTTCCCAACTGACGATCTTGGATTAACTTCATCCTTTATGTAAATAATGTCACTGTACCCAACAACTAGTGTGCACAATTTTCAGTCTGTATCTATTTTTACTTCCTGAGATATGGAGGCTTCAAAAAAAGGTTGTGGGTTGCTAAAAAGTAATTACTTTTGAACAATTCAACCTAGATGCTTGAAATTTTCAGGGATACATTAGACATTGATATTTAATGTATTTTACTTCTAAAATTGTTGGCCCACAGCTGCATACTTGCGGGTATAGTTTTGGCTTGTTGAAAATTGTATAAAAACAATGGCCCTCATTCTTGAACATTTTCTGAAGTTTCTTCTGAAATGTTTCTTACGGGCATCGGAAAAACAACGTAAGCAAAAGACATCCGCCAAATTCATGCACGCTTGAAAATGTGGTCCTATGCAGCAGAAGTTTTCTAGGCTGTGCTCCCCGGAAGAGTTTTCTTAAATTGAAAGCGCGTTCTCGTGCTCCTGAATTTGCATACATACACGCCCTGCCAGCTCCTTATAAGGGCACGCAACCGTAGTGACGTGTGCAGTCGGAATCGACCGAATCTACACGAAAGCAACTCGTAAACGAGTCATGTCAAAGCGGAAAGCGATCACCGTCGAGTAAACGCAGATCTAACTTCAACTATATATGTCTATGACTTGAACGGTGCAGAGATGGACTGTTGCAGGATGTAGATGTGTCCATTCTATTCCACTATAGCTATATCAACGTGATTGAGTTTAGTGCTTATTTATTTATTCACTTACATTTGCAGTGTTCGTGTACATTACATTTAGTCATTTAGCAGACACTTTTGTCCAAAGCGACGTACAAGGGATAGAACAGTCAAGCTACGAGCAATAGAGACCTAGTGTAACAATAAATACTACTTTACATAAGAAATAGAAAAACGAAATAGGAAATAAAAACGAAGTGCAGGAATGTAACTGCTATAAGTGCAAGTTAAGCACTAGTCGAAGTGCCAGTTAGGAAGGGAGGTGCTCTCTGAAGAGTTGGGTCTTCAAAAGCTTCTTAAAGGTAGAGAGGGACGCGCCTGCTCTGGTAGTGCTAGGCAGTTCGTTCCACCAACGTGGAACTACTTGAAAATTCTGGATTGCCGTACTTGCACAGACGGCAGTGCCAAACGACGCTCACTAGACGAGCGCAGCATTCCGGTGTAGTCCTTTTATTTATTTTATGACATCATGGTGCCTCGTAGAATCATGACTATAGGCCTACATGTGAAACGTAATTGTTAATGATACTTTAATCCGAGGATCTGTAGAGTTGATGTGAACGCAATCACCAACGATTTCTCACAAATTCATTAACACGGAGAGTTTTCTTAAATGCGATTCCTCAAAAAAAGGAATCGCATTTGAGAAAACTCTGGCCGAGTTACGACTGCTATTTCGAGTTCGTAAAGTCTTCTGAAGTTCAGAGCAAATCCCAGATGAGAAAACTTTCATGAATGCCAAATGTTGTCCTAAATCCAATTCAGAAGAAATTCCTCTTAAATTCTTCTTAACTGCGTTCGAGAATGAGGCCCAATGTTCTTTCATGCTTTGGAGCAACTTTTGAAAAAAAAAATATGTTCAGGAGGGTTGAATGAAGGCACATAGCTCAAGGATTTTAGAAGGATTAAAGGTGATTTTAGAAGGATTAAAGGAAATGTTTGCCCATGTTATGCATATGTCTACATTGTAAAAAATGTTTGAATGGAAAGTAATGGTTTGTGTATCACAAACTGATAACGACAAAACGACCAGGGCTGCGTTCAGCCGTACAAAATTTAGCAAAATATTTATTTAGACGTAAACGGTGGTATGTTCAACACCCTGTTGTGTTACTCAAGCACAGCTGAGAAGGCCATTCTTTGAAGGATTTTTGGAGCCTGATAAAATCAATTTAAATGATTATCTTATATATCTTCCGCTGGATCCATTGTCCGCACTGCCTTTTTGAAACAGTGGAGTTCTCATGCACGTCACTGTTGATTGGGAAAACACCTCTGACACACCCACCAAACAAAAGAAAACGTACCTCAAAGCCTGTTGCTAATATTCAGTGGGATCCATTCTTTCCTCTATCCATGTTTCCTGTGCCAAAGGCTGCTTGAAAATCACAAAGCAGAATTGTTCCACCCGCATGCTTAACTGTTCTTTCCCAAGAGGGAAGCAAATCCAAGATGGTCAATCGGGAGGCCTCTTTTTATTTCATTTGAAATTACTACATTAACTTCTTTGAGAAATGCAAGCAGTTGTTTTTGGAATCCTCAAAAAGCATTATTGATTATTTGTGGGTAAATCTTAAACATGATGTACACACACACACACACATCCTAAAAGTATTTCAGAACTTGAAGTAATCTGTAAGAAACTTTTGCACATGCCACAATTGCCGTTAAATTATTAACATTTAAAGAAAGTCTCATTATTTGCTGCAGGTGTTCTATTTACTGGTTTTCACTTCAGACATCTACAAAATCATTTCCATAGGGATGCCCAACCTTTGCATACTATTGTATACAATATATAAGTTACTTACAGTAATGAGGTAGACAAGGTAGATCAAATAGAAAAATAAATAGAATGTATTGGTAATTGATACTGTGCAAAGGTGAATGTACACTGTACGAAGATCAGAGGACACCCCTCCTGACAAAGGAGAGTCCCGGGTACAGGGTGATGGCAGCTGGCAGGAATACTTCCTTTGGATTCATGTGTCTGCTAAATGATTACATGTAAATGTTGTCTGTAGGAAAAATGACTTTATCAGGAGCTTTATTTGATGGTCATATTGTGTTTTAGAGACGATAACTTTGAGGAGGTTTTTACTTCATAAATAAAACCAACAGAGTTAAGGCTCTACAGTTCAAATACATTCCTTACCTGTCACTTTAGATACAACTAAATAAATGTAAGATGTGAATATCAATTTGATGTTGACACAATTGCAATCGTGTGGTGCTTGCACAATGGCAATATAGAATCTTGAATGGTTTCAACAGAGCTTGAGAAGGAAATCAGCATACTGCAGTTATACATCAGGTTTGTAAAGCCAGACAGTACTACTCGTCAGTCCATAGTTCTCTTCTCTAACTGATTCTGGTAATGTGTACTGGGCCAGTTGTTGTATGACTCTTTTAATGCTGTGGTTTTCAAACTGTGCACGTCCAGGGTCCCCAATGTACACTTGTGTGTTATGGGTTTTGATGCACTTCTGCAGCCAAGTATGCAAACTGTCAGCCAGTTCCTCATCATAGAACATGTCCCCAAGCAAGATGATGTCCCAGCTCTCCGGTTCGGATCCAATGAGGTTGTCAGTCACACAGGGAATTGGCTCCAGGTGGTTAAGTTCACAGTTCAACTGAATAGCCAGAGCAGCAACTGTGATGACAGAATAGACTTAGATCCTTTAACAGGAAAAGATGACAATGAATTTAAAATGTTCTTTCATGACAAATGTATACAAGAGATTAATTGCCTGGTATTTAGATGTAAACTGCCTTTGTCTTCAGATATATAATTGTAACAATATCACTATGACAACAGACTAATAGTTCTACCTGAGTCTATGTCATTGGCCACCACATGAGAAGCACTGCAGAGCTTTGCAGCAATGGCTGATGCCCCACAACCACTACCCAGATCCAGCACTTTCTTCCCTCTGGATACCTCAGGGTTATTTAGCAGATACCTGGGAGATGGGTATGAAACCATGTTAGATACGAGTCAGACGTTCCAGAATCCAGGTTATGCGTCAAAAAAAGAAATAAATGACAGACCCTATTTCACTTTTAAGGCTCACTTTCAGGGGGAAAAGGGAAGAAATAATGGCCAACAGCACTTCCAATGCGTTACAGATGTATAATTTTATGAGAGCCACTCTTTCAAACAATGTCTTGAATTACCATTGATTGAGCTATTTTAATACGACTTAGGTTAATGTAGTCCACCGGGTTTGGCCTACAGTTGATACAACTTTGTTGAGGGACTAGCTATTCTAAAAAAGGAAAAAGGTCCTATACTACCAGGAATTTTTAATAGGCACGCTCTGGTCCTACCTTGAAAGCGCTTGCCCTCCAGGCCAATATATTGCCCAATAAGGGTCCGAAAAGGGCCATGTATCTGGTCGTGCATGCCAAAATTGGCAGTTCGGTGTGAACAGGTTCAAACGGATTTCAGGGGTTAAAGTTTTGTCGCTAACTATTTCGGTGTTTTCCATGACAAATCGTTTTATGTCAGAATTCCGCGTGTAGATGAAACGATATAGTCCTCTGAGAATGCGAATGTCAACTGTGGAATGTCTGAAACTAGCCAACATAATTAGAATGTCACCTACTAACATACAAAATGAAATCCCCAAATGACGTGACTGCTACAGACTTGATTGAGGAGGCCTAGTTGTTTAAATAGCAATGTTATTTAGTCCTTTACAATATAATACATATTTCACCATCCGATTCTGCGATACAAAACTTCCGGCCAGTAGTCGCTGTACCAAAACAAAAGTAATTAAATGACCTATTCAGTAAACATAGTCATCATGCACACAGTAGTCATCCTCGACGATACTAAATAAATGAGCTAGCTAATGTGATTTGAGTAATAAGACACATAAAAGATGCTGTTTGAAAAAGCCCTGCCTGTAAACAGTAAATTGACAGAAATACATTAAAAGCTCTAGGCTTTGTCTTGTAACTATTTTGCTGTCCTTTGTCGTTTGAGAAATAACATGACTTTAAATATTGTATCTAAATTAATTTCTAGGTACAGTCGGCTTCGCGGTTGAAACGGTGAATCTCTGATCCTAGAGCACACCCTGTGGTTTCATTTGCGTCATGTGACCTCCGAGCGTCATGTGACCGCTGAAGAAGGAAGTGTTTTCTGACGTTTGCCTGGTGCACTAACTTATGTTTGTGTACACTGCTCGCTACAGTCTAGAACTTTATAACGATCTGGACAGATTGAATGATTCAAAGGTACTGACATCTCCGTAGCTATACACATTATATACATAATTTGTAGTTAACATTAATCATATGCATTTTTGTACCAGACGTAAATCGGTAACAGTTCTTTGATCTAGGTAAAATAGGTGCTACCCACCCTAGCGCAGACTTGTGCTAGTCACTCAGACAGAGTGGATAGTTGGCGATCCAAATAACGCAGTTTCCTCTCAACTAAAATTGAACACTACGCAGTTTTTTTTAACACCAAGTCTCCCTACAGTGTTTCGAATGGATCCAACTGCTTCGGGAGTATTTTGCAGCAGAATGCTTAGCATGGTCAACTCTGAGGACGTAAATGCTATCATTCAGGCACAAAGACATATGTAAGTTTCAAATGCTATATTTAATAGCAGTCGCACTTATCTCCGGTTTGCTTAATTAAATGAGTAGTAATAGTTATAAGTTATTAGTAGTAAATAGTTTTATCAGGTAGATTAGAACGTATAAGATTCGTTCATCGCATGTTTCAAATGTTAAAACTTGCCTTTCATAACCCTGTTTATTACAAGGTAACGAACCTTAAAATCGTAGAAACGGTATAACCTTTCTCTGTTTATATATCTGCCAGGCTTGACCGCTTTGAGAAGACTAACGAAATGCTCATCAACTTCAATGGCTTGTCCAACGTCAGACATCAGCAGATGAACGATCATTTTCTACTTCACACTCGGACTCTGCTTGAAATGAAGAAAGACCTAGACAGCATCTTCAGGAGGATAAGGTTTATCTCTCAGTTTCTTGGAATTTGTGTTTGATTGTGTTTTGGTGTATCAGTTTAGGCCTAATCATTATCCTTTTGCCCATCAAGGACATTAAAAGGAAAAATCGGGAAGCAGTACCCAGAAGCATTCAGCAGTAGGTTTTTTTTATTTGTTCATTTCAACATTCTTATACACAATTAGGTGTCTTTATAAATTGTTGGATTTGTTACCATGCTGATATACTACATAAAATAATTTGCCATGGTTTATGGAAGAGATTGTTCTCTTCCCAGCCTTTTAAATAATATTTGAATTCACAGACATTCATGAATCCCCCATCCTTGAAGAAGAGGATGACGACTTCGATCCAGTCCCCCCCAGTGTAGCAACCACCACAACCACAGCAACTTCAGAACAGAGCACAGAATCTTGTGACTCAAGCCCTGATGTCATCTCTCCAACTGTAAGCCATTGCTCTGATGACCTATCCCAAGAGCAGCCAGATACCCCAACCCTCATCAGTCCTGAGAAAACCGAGCTTCAGGATGAAGGTCCAGATTAATCGGACAAATAAGGTTCATAAAAGGACTTGTTTTTAAGGACGCTTGCTCACTGGAAGCACATATTGTGAATGGTGTGGCCATGCAGTCACCTGCTGCTGTTTTGTAAAAATGCTTATGTTACTGTGGTGATCACGCTAAGGCGTACTTAGTGTGTTGTCACCCATGTTTGTCAAGTATTTGCCATCTGTGGTAAAAGCATGAATGATTTTGTTTAACATTCATTGACCGCTAAGCACGGCTGAGTACATCTTCTGCCACATCATAAAATGTCTTTTCTGGTTTGTTTCTGTAATATATTTAAACATTTTAAATGTTAAATTAAATGTATGAATTAATGAGTAAGCTCTTGAAACATTTATTGCAGAATCTTGTTTTAAACATGATATTTCTGTTATTCTGGAGTCAGTTTTGGTTTTACAGAAGAGAGACTCCCAACTCTTAGCACATTTAAATTTCACATTTAAATCCTCTATGCTTGTTCGTGCAATACTACAGAAGCGCATTGCATTCACAACAGACAAAAACATTGGACTCCTTATCCCGTAATTATGATTTCCTACCTCATCATTTCGAGGGGAAAATTATAATTACGGGAGAAGATCTAGTAATTTCAAGAAAACATCATAGATGATGTAGCCTGGACAGGAATTGACAGGTAGCCTATGCATCCATTTCTTAGTGGCAACATCACGTCTACCGGAAGCTTGTAGTTTTTAGTGTGCATTTAATACTTCCTGGTTCCAGAGAAATAATCCCTATGGAAAATGAATGGGTTTTCGCAAAATCAGAGGCAAGAAGGTGTGAGGAAGTAGAGTAGAAAACCAAGGCAAACTATTCTCTCATAGGCACATTTTTTTAAATGCCGGAACGAGCAAAAATACTAATCTGCAGCATACAAAATGACACGACCACTCCCACAATTTATTGTCAAAATCTGTCGAGCGATCGAAATTATGGAAGGGCCTCTGGGGGTGAGAAACCCACCTACGATTAGCCTTCCTTTGGCCTCTGTAGGTAGAGGATACGTATTTCCTATGGGAACCGTATTGAAACCGGAAGTGGGTACTTTACTCCGTTTGATTGGCTAACACCAGGACCTTTACTTTTTCGTTGAGAAATTGTGTTAATTAATTTAATCATTTATTTTTTAAAAATGTATTTAGGCTTTTTTGACACAACTTTACTTCTGAAGCGTTCTGTCCCTTCATATGACCGTTGTTGTGTTTATTTAGAAAATAACACTGTATAACCGGCCCCATAACCTCGTAATTCACTTTATGGACGTTCAGCATTCAGCGAGAGGCTCAACAGGAAGTGCAACCCGTAATGCGGCTTCACTGCTCTCTATTCAAACCCTATCGAGTTGCACAGTCCATTTGTTTTTTTTTCTCGGGCCAGTGACATGCACTTCCTGATGCCAAAAGTCTATGAAAAAAACACTAACCGCTACTGGCTGAGTCGCAGGCAGGGAGAAGTGTGAATGTTGCTAAACAGTATGAAGTAATGAAGACCACTGGATTTCAGGGGGGATTTTAATGAACTACTCTAAACCTACACACGCGTTGACAGGTAAAACTAGTTGTCGAGACGGCAACCCAGTGGCATTGTGAATCCAGTTGCATTGTAAATCAGTAACGCCTCCTGCGGTAGCTAGCAAAGTGAGCTATCCTGACATAAACGTTGCATTCTTGATGGGCAACTTTGCTAACTAGCTAGCCAGTGATACCAGGCGACGTAACATTAGTAATTCTCTGCGACTTATTTATTCTAACATGGGGTGTGATTGTCAAGCTGTGCAGGTACTTGTATAGGTGGTTTAATTGTTTGTTCTACCATCTTCCTAGCACAGGCTTCTTTATACCCTGTAACGCTACACAGCTCTTGTGATACGTGACCGTACCTTTCGATCATAATATCACTGAATTCATGAGGAATCAACAGCAAGAATTTAATCAACGATGAGGAGACTGTCTCGCAAGAAAGCTCTCAACCTGGTAAAAGAGCTGGATGCTTTTCCAAAGGTTCCAGAGAGCTACGTGGAGACGAGCGCAAGTGGAGGAACTGGTAACTTAACGTTATACGTTTACAACCTGTCCCTGCTATCACATTGACTATGATACCTTTAATTACCATTAGTAGAGAAATGTATATGAAGCCTACATATTTGATATGTATGTATATGCATTAGGAATTTAGACCTTCTCCACGTTCATAATGCATTGTTATACAGTAACTGACATTAGCCTTCACTCTTTTCAGTGTCATTGATTGCTTTCACGGCTATGGCTCTCCTGGCATTCTTTGAGTTTTTCGTCTATCGGGACACATGGATGTCCTATGAATATGAAGTCGATAAGGATTATACAAGGTAAAATGCGGTTCTCAATAGCATAGAGTATACTAGACACACAGTGTCTCTTGAGTAATATAACAACATATTTTATATGTTATTATTTGGTGTGATGATATATCTGGACTATCTTGTTTTGACGCCTTTTTCTCTCTTTCAGTAAATTAAGAATAAATATAGATGTTACTGTTGCCATGAGGTGCCAATGTAAGTATTTTTCCCATATACATGTATATGATGTATATGAGTGTACAGAAATGTAAATGTTACTTGTTTAACTTGGAGATATTGGTTCTGTAGTTGTAGGTGCTGATGTTTTAGATTTGGCTGAGACAATGGTAGCATCTGATGGTCTGCAGTATGAACCAGTGAGTACCACAAAGATGAAGAAACCTCCCATGTCATTACTGCATACAGTATTTCCACAAATTATTTATTCAGCCCCATAGAGCAGTTATTCCGCTTTCTCCTTTTGTTTAGGTTGTGTTTGACCTGACCCCCCAACAAAGGATCTGGCACAGGTAACTCTATCTATACTCTATCCATCTGTAAAATAACACATTCAGATTGTTCAGATCATTTTGCAATCTGACATAACTCAACAGGTAATGGACATCACTTATTCTAATGCAGGTAGACAGAATTCTTTTGATTTTATGTTCAGGTGATGGGCCTGGGTTACACCATCATATGCTTGCTTTGATGACATGCATATAGTCTAGTCAGATTGTCTTGAAAATTATTAATTTGATTGGTTGGTAATTCAGACCCTTTATAGACAAACAATAGTGAACCCTTCAATTTCCGCAGAAGTGTTAGGAGGGCTTGACTGCACACCACTGATACATATGTTTTGTGAAAGAGTCTGTGTTAGACACCCCAAAAGCAGTGCTCGTGAATTTAGCTATGAAGTCTTGGTTTCCACTCACCTAACTTAATCACTAAAATGAAAGAGTTTACACTAACCTACACCCCTTAAATTGTATCGTAAGTCTAAAAGAGAACTGTGAATTGGGAGATGTGTTTTTGAGCAACACGATCCCAAGTATACTGCAAAATTTACTGACAAATGGTTTAAAAACAACAATGTTAATGTTCTCAAGTGCCTCAGTTCAGACCTCAATCCAATTGAGAATTTGTGGCTGGACTTGAAAGGGACTGTTCACCTATGATCCCTATGTAACCTGACAGAGCTTGAGCCGTTTTACAAAGAATAATGGGGAAATATTGCAGTGTCCTGATGTGCAAAGCTGATGGAGACCTACACACACAGACTCACAGCTGATGGAGACCTACACACACACACACACACAGGCTCACAGCTGATGGAGACCCCACACACACACCACACACACACACACACACACAGGCTCACAGCTGATAGAGACCCACACACACACACACACACACAGGCTCACAGCTGATAGAGACCCACACACACACACACACACACACAGGCTCACAGCTGATGGAGACCTACACACACACACACACACAGGCTCACAGCTGATGGAGACCTACACACACAGGCTCACAGCTGATGGAGAGACCTACACACACACACACACACACACAGGCTCACAGCTGATGGAGACCTACACACACACACACACAGGCTCACAGCTGAGAGAGAGACCTATACACACAGACTCGCAGCTGATGGAGACCTACACACACAGACAAAGCTGTAAAGGCTGCCAAAGGTGCATCTACTTAATACTGACTTGAAGGGGGGGATACTTGTGCAATCAGTTATTTTATGTTTTATGTTTTTAATACATTTAGATTACTTTGTAGGAATCTGTGATCACTTTGAAATGAGCGGATCAGTGTCATAAAAGTCAAATTGAATTATGGTTGATTTAATGTTGTAAAACAGTAAAAGGTGAACACTTTCAAAGGGGGTGAATGCTTTTTATAAGCACAGTAGATACAAATTGGTGTTAAAGATGCCAAGAATGCAT
This sequence comes from Clupea harengus, assembly GCF_900700415.2. Taxonomy (NCBI): domain Eukaryota; kingdom Metazoa; phylum Chordata; class Actinopteri; order Clupeiformes; family Clupeidae; genus Clupea; species Clupea harengus. The sequence continues at coordinate 24,397 of NW_024880402.1, forward strand.
ATTATACATTATTTTAAATTGTTCTGTGATGTTTACATAGAAAGTATGTGACTTATTGATCTGGTTTAACACACCCGTTTACATCCCCATGATTTGGCCCTGACCCCTGACCCCTGACCCCCTGGGATTTCTGCCCCTGGGTACCTTGCATGGTTTCATTCACTTGCGTTTATACCTGAGACTCATTTATACCTGGAAATGCATGCTGGGACAGTATAGGAGGACCATCTGTGTGTTGAGTGTAGCCCACTGGCAATCTATTCAAATGTTAGTGTTGGGATACATGCAGGTCATATAGGTCATGTTGCTATCTTGAAATGAACCCCTGATTTATTCACCTGGTGGGTTCACTGATGAACTGAACAAGCAACGGTTGATCAAACCTGTCTTGTGATTAGTATTATATATCAAACCTGTCTTGTGATTAGTATTATATATAACTTCTTCTTCACAGACTGCACTAAAGTTATTATCACAACACGCAGAAGTAAAACATCTTTAAACAGAATATCATTTCACTCTCAATGTACGAGTGAAAAAAAAGGTGGTTCAAAATGGCTTCTGGCCAACATATATATATATATATAT
>NW_024880403.1:0-24984 GCF_900700415.2 Clupea harengus
CAAAATTCCATTACGATTGGCCATTCACACAAGCATGTACTAGCTGCTGAATTTAGATTGGCCATAGGTAACCATTTTGTTGAGCAAGCCAAATGGATCTTTAGGAGATTTAGGGCAAGTATAAGCATACCAAATTTGAAATATGTCAGTTACAGAATCCCCTACAAAATATGGCGTGCATCCAAAGAAGGACGCCAAGTATGAGCATACCAAATTTCACAATACCAGTATGAGCATACCAAAGAGAACAACAACTTCCCATAAACATAACCAAAAACATTCCACACTGTGGCTATAATGAGAAGCAGATTTGCTTAAATTTAAGCTGCAGTTGAATAACTCTCTGCAAACATAGTTGTTTGAATAGTCAGAGGTGTTTTTTTAAGTCTTATTGATACAAAATATTTTGGTGAGATGATCTTAATGTACATTTGATGTTTGGTCTAATGTTTGGTTTTCTCCCCCTCTTAAACCCTTGGTGAGGGTGTGTGTGTGTGAGAGAGAGAGAGAGAAAGAGAGAGACTACCAAGCTATGCTCTATTCTCCGGTTTATTCACTGTTCATAAACTTTGGCATTCATTTGACATGGGTCATCATGTGCTAGATGCCTAGATTTAGATCACTCTGCAAAAAAACGTTTTCGCTGCTAGCTCCGACAACTTTTGACATTCGACATGCTCACACGATTTCCTAGCCAGAAAACGCAGACGCACACACACAAACAGGCACACGGAGAGACTGCAACCAGGTACCCGAGGTGTGAATCACTACCCTGATAACCCAGCCGTATACCTGTCATCGGTTCAGGGCTGTGTGGAACAAGACGTTAAGTAAACCTGGGTCACCATTCGACGCCAGAAAAGGCCTATTGCAGCATTTATTATTAAAACAAAGCCAAGCGTCCAGAAGGCTGACTTCTCGTCGTGCCATCGCTGACAGACGACATGATTATAGGGGAAGTCCAGTCGTTCACCTTGGAACTCCCGCATGACTTGTCGTTGACACCCCAACTAAGGTGATGGCTTAGCAAAGGCAACACTTTCTTATCCCTTGTCTGGTTTCTCTGATCCACTCAGTTTGTAGAGTTGACTACACCGCATCTGACACAGGCAAAATGCATTGAATAAGTAAACAGGAGGTCTATCATTTCGCCCTGAAGTGTAAAGAGATTATGGGTTAGGTTACCTCCGTGGAGAACCAGATACCCGTTACTCCAGGGGCTAAGTAATAACATTACGACCGCTCGTAAAGAATTAATTATTTACTAGAGAACAGGCGAACTGATCTTTAAAACTGACACACATTTCACTTCTCGAGTCATGTCCGTAAATAAACAAAATTTGAGCAAATAAAAGTGTGCAAATGCCTCTTTATCTTAGCACATCCAATATTCCCCAATCATTTTCAATATTAATGTGCAGCTTGTCACAGTCCCAAAAGTCCATAAATCCCCAAATAGTTATATCCATCTGAATAAAATCGATATCCAAATCCATACATTTCTTAAGCTGGAAACATTGAAAGTTATGGTCAGGAGAAAAACTTACCCATAATGATTATCTAAACTGTTAACGAGCAGTTCAGCTGTAGTGGAAATGATTTCTTCAGTGACAATTCAATGATCTTAAATAACCCAAAGCCTTAAAACTAAACTTTTGCGCGATACTCTCTTTTAAATCGTAGGGCGTGTCTTGTGGATGAAAAGAAGGAGGGGGTTAGTGGGAAAAAGAGAGGGAGAAAGAGAAAGAAACACTGTGCACATCTGGATGCCAAACATGGGCCTTTGGTCGGATGACAAATACAGTCAAATATGTCTTGGGGGGGGGTCTGCATGACATTAGCTTCTAGCAGAAGGGCTCCATCTGAAGCGATTCAGGGGAAGGAGAGAGGACAGGAAGATACCTGTTCTTGTTTCTGCTAAGTGTTATACAAGGGACACAGCACACAACAGCATTTCACTTGAACCTGCGCATAAACATGTGCGTGAGGACCTGGTGGAGACTGAGCGCAGACTATCTCAGACTATCTCTCGGATCTCACTGCTGAACCCTCTGGAGGTGTCGTGGGTCAATCAGCGAAACATCGAAGAAGGAGGGCGCCCACTTGACAACCTATAGGATGCCATCAATCATTCGACCAACCCACAGAGTCTCGAGTATGCAGAAAGGGATATTAACACCTTGTCCTACATAACAGATTTGTTATAAATTATATAAATTGTTGTTAGCCCAGTGCAATGAATAGAGAGATCATTTGCATGTGTGCGTGTGTGGCCATGGTTGAGACTGACCGAGGATGTCAGAGAGAATTTACATGTTTATCTGCGTATGTGCTTGTTGAGTGTGTGTGTGTGTGTGTGTGTGTGTGTGTGTGTGAGAGAGACAGAGAGAGGGAGGGAGAGAGAGAGAGAGAGAGGGACGTTGAAGAAAGAGATAATGTTTACACCTTGTCAACAACATGTCCGCATGTGAGTCACCTCATAACAGATATGTGATGAAGTGATACTCAGTGTGCCACACCTTTAAAAAGCCCCAAACACTTAATTACATGGACTTATGAAAGTAACTCACACCTTTAAAAAGCCCCAAACACTTAATTACATGGACTTATTAAAGTAACTTACACTCTATATTCACACACTCATCTAAGAAAAAAATACACACTCAATAAAAGAGACTGACCATGAAAAGCCTGAAGTTTTATTGCTGTTTTTATTATTTAAAGAGTCTACTATAACACTTTTGCAGACAGACAGTGTTTGAATTCGACACAGCTGAACCACCTCTTAGCCTCAGGGCTACCTGGTAAACCAGTTTGAGCTCACGAATCACACATACAGATCAAACATCGCCGTTTGTTTCCCTTCAGAGCCACAAAGCCGTCTCCCTCTGTGTTTCTTTGTGTGTGGGTCTGTGTGGGTGTATGGGTGTGCGTGTGAGTGTGTGTACGTGAGAGAGAGAGAGAGAGAGAGAGAGAGAGAGAGAGAGAGAGAGAGAGATCTAAGGTTGTGTTTTGTTCGTGTGTTTGTGCATTGTGTGTTTTGCGTGGATGTTGTTTTGACACTGAATAGGATTAGTTCCCGTCTGGCTGGTGAGGTGGAACTGTAGCATTGTGTAGAGGCATAATTATGACATCACAACAGAGGGGTGGATCATGCTGGCCGGAGACACAGAGAGAAGAAAAAGAAGAAAAGCAAATGAGTGGAGAATAGAGAAAAGGGACTAAGAAAAAGAATTTAAGAGACATCTACTGTGTGTGTGTGTGTTTGTGTGTGTGTGTATTTGTGTGAGAAAGAGTGTGTATTTGTGGAATTGTTAATATCAGACTTATAAGGCAGTACTTCCAAAATGTGTTGTTGTGTTATGAGCATGGTAACTAAAAGAGAGAGTGTTCAAAATATTTGTCTCTTGATCATCTCTTGATCATCTCATGATGGTTGTACGTGCCACAACAACGCATCAGGGAAATGCAGCCCAGATCAGTAACAAGGAAGAAAACACAACATTAAATGAAACAATGTGAATCAATTCATGTATTGAGATCCTATTTACTGAAGCCTCCCTGTTGGCTCGCCAGAGCACCAATGAGCTGCCAGAATTCCGGAAAAGTCAACTCCCCATCGCTGTTCTCGTCCAGTGAGCCCATGAGTTTGTCGATGGCGGCTGGGTCGCTGGCATTCTGTGGAAATGAAAGCAGATGAAACTCCTGAACCCCTTGTCTGAACTTGTTCCTGGTGTCTTGCCAGGTGAAATTCCCCCAAAAAACACCCCCTCTGCACGAAAGGCTCCTGTGTGCATCACTTTATCCTCTGAGTCATTATCTCAATTAAAGTTGTGCTGTGCTGGTCACACTGCATTTCTAAGCCATTTGCCTAAAGGATATAGTTCAAATTAGGTCACACTGCTGCATCAAAATGCAATGTGTTATTTCTGTACTCTATTTACTTTACCCATGTGTCTTTATCTTAAGTGACATACTTGGTGAGTTTCTATTTCTGTGTTTGATTGTTTCCAAGGTATTGTTGTGTTGCACTTCAGCATATCTTATTATTTTACTATGTATGTAGTACCATCACATCCCCCCCCCCCCCCAACCCCGACCACGACCCCACCCAGCCAATATATAGTAATTCTAATAAACCCAGCAAAAGAAATACACAGAGAATGAATACAGCTGAATAGAAACAAAATAGATGTAGTGCATTTGATAAGTACTCAAAGGTGAAACAGACTATTAAACATTAAATATGTGTTACTTTTTAGTAATACATTTTACATTGACAGAACACAAATGACACAAACATTTTATGTGTCATATTTTCAAAAACAGAAGCCATTATAATTCGAAATGAATACTTATAGAGTATAAGTATTCAATTGACACACAATTAACATTTAACACAACCCTGCTATGTCTATGAGTTTACGTTATACATGTTATTGTTCTTATCTACTGCGAATCAGACTATAAATTACATGAATAGTTCACACTGCTTCTGTGAAACTGCAGCAGGTGCTTTGTTTTGTTTGGAAACACTCACATGCTGTGCAGGCTCTCTACTCAACAACGCAAGCAAAACCATTTTGAACCAATTACCAATCCGGTTTTAAATGAACACTTCTATGAACCACAATATGAAAATGATATTTACCCTAGCTAGAATAAAAAAAAATAACATTTAATGTCACAATTACTGACAACAATTACTGACAGGCTAGGGTACTCTGCCTCAACTATTGCCCTCATAAATTCTTAAAACCCAGATAGGATGTCCTTTGCATTCTTAGGCCAAGTTAATTACACTTTTGGCAGTGCAGTGGACAGGAGTTGGACATTCTAGGAGTAGTGTTCAGCTTCACTTTTCTCACAGTGACTTCCACTCCATCACTCTCATTTAGTTTGTCTGCCACGCATACAGCATGTCACACACAGAAACTGAGATGTGTGTTGGGACGTGGGGCTCAGGGACACTAAGAGCTTTGTGGATCTTTCTCCTCAAGACGAGACGAGGGAGATGAGGCACTTTTCTGTGTTGCCAAGCAATAGCAAGGATGCCCCCTAAGCACAAAGCTGGCGTGGGGTCTCGGAGTGCTGGACTTGTCTGGAGTGGCATAAACGAAAGGGCAGGGTTGAGACACATTTGCCCTTTTGTCTGCCTGTCAATGTTGCCACCTTGTGGAGGGAAAGCAGCACTACAGCGCTCTGGTGCTTTATCGTGCTCCACTGTCTGGAGTGGACTGTTGTCAGACTTTGAAATTGGATTTCCGCAGCTCAGATTTCAAATGCTTACATTCACCAAATTGTTTTTTCTGCACTGCTTAGCTTGTAATATCTAGTCTTGGCGCAAGAGAAGAGAGAATTGAGAGAATGGGCTACATTATAAAACATGGTTGTTTTTATGTCCCAGACAGGAAATGCATTTTATAGCAGACAATTTAGTCTTGTTAATGATCTGACCAAAGCAATGCATTTTGTTACATTATAGGAATTTATATAGAATTTAACTTTTATCTCAAAATGAATATTGTGAATCGTTAAAAAAAACTTCTCATTGAAAACTTCTAATTTTTTTTTGTGAGTCACAAAACTCAATGCATGCAATGAATTCCAGGCCACTGAATGCATTCTCTGAGTCACTTTGTATATTTTGTACACAGACCTTGAGCCCCAATGAGTTCCCATGCTGCATCCATTATTACCTTGACAAGGTTGGGCAGCTGTGAAACCACCAAGCTCTGGAACTCGTCTCGGCTGAGAGTATCTGAGGAGCCATCCTTTCCAGCAAACGCCTTAAACTGGGAGACCAACACACTGATAGCAGCCTCCATACTAGGTGAAAGAGAGAGGGAGAGAGAGAGAGAGATAGAAAGAGAGAGGGAGATAAATGCTAAATCAATCAGAATAGAAGAAAAAACTATGTAGAGGTAGTCATTAGCCTCATAAGATACGCATACTACAACTCATGTTGCGCATTAGAGAGAGGCAGTCAAAGACGGTACTGAAGAACAAAGGCAAAGTGTTTCATCTGGAGGCAAGACAATCTACAAAAGGGATTGAAAGGGAGTGAAAGGGGAGTGAAAAGGGACTCACCTTGATAGTAGTTTCACAGAGGAATGATCTGGATGTTGTCCTGTCTTTCTTCCACCAGTCCTTTTTATATTCATCCCTTTATTGGATAACACAAGAGGTTAGCAGGAGATAAATGATTGACTGTTCACCTCCCTCATGTTTTTACAGTTACTTTCTCATATGTGTTTCTTTCACCCATCTGTGACTAAACTCTTTAGGTTTTTTCCACACCAAAAGTGGGCAGTGTAGACATAACGATTTCCATGATGCACCCACACATACACACTCTACCACTGATATACCTGTTCATAAATCACAGCAAATGGTTGATTATTAGGTGTCAGATCAATGGATTATTTCATTAGGATTTCAATCTCAACAATCCAGGTTAAGAAATAACTTTAGAGTGTTCTAGAAGGGTGAGGGTAACTCCGGATCCAATGGTTCACAGCAGAGTCTTTGGATGGGTTTAAAACTGACTGACCAAACTGGTACAATTAACCTACTAAGGATACATATCCATTCCATTATTGTTAAACTGAAAACTTAAAAATGAAGAAAGACAAATGCCTTAAAACCAAAATAAAAAAGGCTACAGAGAGTTTGAGTTAAAGGCAATTTGAACCCAAATCAGTGTGAACATCACTGTGAATGCGTTCTAATCTTGAGCCATTCCACTGATTACTCAGTAACCATGAAAATGTCAGGTCAAGTTTTCAAACATTACACACAATGGTTGATATTTTTCCAGATTCCATGACGACTTATGTTTTCCCACTGATGTCAGTGGAGTGTTTCTGCCCGGCTTGTGCACTGACTTCCATAGGTCAGGGTGCAATTACATGAAGATATAACATGTGGAATCTGCCCCTGTAGTCAGTTTCAGGTTAGGCCTTGATAATACTCGGTTGCGGACAGGCACATGAACTACGGACACCACGGACGCATGTTTGTTCTTATTATACTTTCTAGAGTCTGCTTGGAGTTCACTTTCCAGGGGGACATTCCTGAGAAAAGGCTTAACGGGGCTTCATATTCCAAAATAGCGATCAATGTTTTTTTTTTATGAGACAAAAATTGGAGGGTACACAGCTGTGCGTAGACCCCCTGATGACGAGATTTACGTCACTCAGACCCTTGTGGACCCTGACGCACTTATGGGTACGCAAAGTAAAACATTGGCCTAAGGGGGCAGGAATAGTTCTGTGTACTTGGCTTTGTGCTATGCGGACAGGGACGTGTGCATGGGTGTCTCCAAAGTATACTTGTTTTTCTGCTGTTGTGGACGTGTTTCAGCGCACAATCTCAAACACTCAGTCACAAATATCTCTAGATTGTGTGAATCTACAGCAAATATTTATTAAGAGTTACTTTTTAATAAGTCTGTAGTTTTCTCTGCCCCTTCATAACTTTTACTCCTCTATTGAAACACTACCTACCTTAAAATACCATTACTAATCTAATCAACCATCTACCATTTTACTAATCTACCAATCTAATCAGCCATCATTCGCTGAAGCATGAAATAAATGAAACTCTCATTTTATCAGCGGTTCTCCTGTAGTTTCATTCCCAGGGCGCAAACACACTAATGGAAATGTGTATCTGTACTGCAAGTCACCTTGCGTAAAAGTGTCTGCTTAATAAATAAATAGCCTAAATAGAGTGTGTTTTTCCTTGACCCTGAGCCAGTGCTTGAAAACGTGCATGCCCATTAGTGCGCACGAACACAACATGCAGGTGCTGCTCAGGCTGGGCTGATGACGGAATGTGTGTCATGTGTCCGCCGGAGCAAACAGAATAAAAACAAAGCCGAACAACTCGGCAAATATGGCAAACCAGTTCTTTAAAGACTCAGACAACTTGAGATCACTGTGGTCCTACGTGGTTCTTGAAAAAAAACCTGCTTCCCCTCTGGTGTTCAGTGAATGTGTGATGAACTCGTCCCTCTCTTCTGCTGAGGTCAGGGGAGGGATGATGTCACCATTGCTCCTCTCTCCGGCACCATAATAACCCCCCCCCCCCCCACACACACACACACACACACACACACCTGTGCAGAGGAGAGGAGCTGCTCTGGTTGGTGCTCTGGGTCCCCTCTAGTTCCCTGGTGCCATTGGCTCTGGCGCTTAAGACTCTTCCCAATGTTCATGAGGGAGGGGTTTAAGACTCTTCCAAGTGTTCATGAGGGAGGGGTTTAAGACTCTTCCCAGTGTTCATGAGGGAGGGGTTTAAGACTCTTTCCAGTGTTCATGAGGGAGGGGTTTAAGACTCTTCCCAATGTTCATGAGGGAGGGGTTTAAGACTCTTCCCAGTGTTCATGAGGGAGGGGTTTAAGACTCTTCCCAGTGTTCATGAGGGAGGGGTTTAAGACTCTTTCCAGTGTTCATGAGGGAGGGGTTTGCTGCCGTAGACAGAGACAGAGTAAGAGCCCAGGCTGCATCATCTCCCCAGCGTTTCCTGTTTTCTGTGACTTTCAGTTATTTATAGAGTAAACGCCTTAGGCCTGGTCTGGTCTGACAGGCTCCTTAATCCAAACACACGCCAGACAGTCTCTCGCTGGCACAGAGGAGAAGGGGCTAAATAAGTGAACAAAAGGGGTTTTATGTAACCATCTTCAGCCAGAGCTATTTTCAAACATGCACCTCTGAAGGCCTCTGGTGTCAGATCCTGGCCACATCTCAAATGAAAATTCACCCTCCCCTCTGAACAATTACACGCAGTCAAGTCCCAGTGACACCTGTCACACGCTTGCCGCACAGTCCTGTAAGACATAACTAAATGCAGAGGCTCGTAAGTAATTCACAATTAGTTAATCAGGAAAACTGACAGCCGAGAGGATGATTAGATACATATCACAGCAAAAAATGGCAGATAAAACGCGCTCTGTCTCTGTGTCACTCTCTATTGCTTGTGTGAGAAAGTTGTTGAAATAAAGATGGAAAAGGTAGATTTGTTTTAAGATCTTTCTCAGCTGACTATAATGTGACGTATTCATCTGGAGACCATAGTTTGAGATAAAGTGTGAAAATACGAGACTTGACATTAGCAAAATCAATTTAATAAAGGACAATGGCATACAATAAAAGCACAATGGGATACTGTTCATGATATTGGTAGCATAAAAAAAACATTTAAAATGAAATTAAAAATTAAAAAGATGTTTTGTAACAGACAGGATGACAAGGCTAAGTTATGGGTCTTTCTGTATTTTAAGATTTGTTGTGAACAGAATACAAATTTGTAAACAATAAAAAAGGTATATTTAAATTCAAATTAATGTATGTACATTAATCATTTGCTTTTTTAGTCAGATTTCTTTTTTTTCTTGGTTAACATATCCTTGATGGATTCCCTTTTGCGCTTTACACCTGAGGCAAATAAACAGAAAATCATCTAGTTAGAACTGCATAGAGAAGTGCAAAATGTGAGGCAATACATTTTGTGTTATTCTAACAGGTGTGTGCTGACGGACATTGTATTAAGATGTGTAAAACTAAAGTCCTGTTTCTAAAGTTAGCGCATTTTGAGTATTTCAACACAAATCCACCTTTTCCTTTGCTGGGGGACTCTGCGGTTTGCGGGGAGCGCTTGGCATAAGCTGCCTTCATCCGCTGGATGTTTTTCTTGCTGATGATTTCATGCTCCACAATGGGTCGTGGATAGTCTTTTCCCACAATGCACCCTGCCCGCTCCTGAATGCTACGTGGCGCCTTCCAGGGCTCGTATATGTACTGGTCGGGGAACTTCTTCAGAAGAGGGAGATACTTCCTAAGCAGATGGAGTTATTTTCAGCCACATACTTTAGACCATGTCACAGTAAACAGCTACACTAACCAAGCAAGTGATTAACAAACCACACTAAAAAATGGGAAGTTGTACTTTCTAATATGCCCTTACTTGATGTAGTCTCCATGCTTGTCTGTCTTTTTGCCAAAGGCGACGGGTGAGTAGACCCTGAAGTACTGATGGAAGAAGGCACTTGCTGAGAGCCATTGCCAGTTCCCAGCATTCAAAGCCCAGTCCGCGTCCAGCAACAGTTCCTCAAACACCTGCAGGCACAGGACAACATTTATGAGAGGCTAGCAAAACTCACTGGACACAACCTGCACTGTTCACACTGAATTTCACTTCTGAGTTATTCCTCAAAGGTGTTTTGACACACCACAGTAAGGTAGGTACATGCCAAAACTTGTCTGAATTAACCAAAAAAAACTAAATTCATTACTCAAAATAACATTAGCTGAGGCATGTTTTATATTACATTCCTAAGCCATCACAACATGCACTGTTTCAATAAAAAAGGCTCAGTCACAAAGCAACTGTTTTTAGAAGCATAAATGTGGACCTTCTGTCCCTCCTCCCAGCTGATCCACAGGTCGCCCCTGGTGAGGAAGCAGGCCACGGCGTGTCTGGCCAGGTGGTGGATCCAGCCCTCCTGCCTCAGCTGGGTCATGATGGCATCGATGAAAGGAAATCCTGTGCGGGCCTAAGAAACCATTGCATTTCCACAAAATCACACACACACACACACACACACACACACACACACATATATATCTAATAACAAATTAAATTAATGAATTCTCTCTATGATTGCCAAAAGGGCATGCATAATATTCGTATCAAATCAAATAGATGCCATAAGGCACACAGTTGTGTACCTCTCTCCATGCGGCCAAATGATCTGGTTTGTCATCCCAGTCCACCTGCACACACACTGGATTGCCCTCCATTTTGTTGAAGTTGGGCACCCCCAAGGCAGCGGTGTAGAAAAACTCCCTCCACAACAGTTGCCCATGCAAGGAGACAGGAGGCTGGGAGTGTTTTTTCTGTAAGGGGGGGGGGGGGGGAGAAAGAACCAGTCTGCATGTCACACCTTAGAGCAAGATGGTCAGTTACTTTTGGACTGATGTGGAAACGGAGCTGGATGTAACTCACGCCCTGGTAGACGTCGCTCAGCCTCCACCAGAAGGTGCGCGCAGACAGGCAGCCGAAGCGGACGTAGGGGCTGAGGACAGTGGTGCTGGGAGTCAGGGCATTAGGAGACGTCTGGGGTTTCTCAAAACTGCAAACCCAGCCCTGGAATTCATAAGAGAAAATACATATTTATAATTTTTATTTATAATTTAGTGCTATGTCTGCAGAGTGGAGTATTCTTCAACATTCAAATCCTATAATCTTGTGAGGATATCTAGAGATGCTTTGTATTTGCATTTCAAACTATTTGACCGTATTGACCTTACGTACTCTAATAAACATATAATGATCTAATTATTTTATTCCTTCCACTGTGCTCTGACTCTGCTTTATGACTGACTGCATGTAGAAAGCTCGTACCGGCTTGTCCATGTATTTATCCAGTCTTTTCAAAGCCTCTTGCTCCCCGCCAGGAAAGACCTCTGGGATGGCCAGCTCAGGGTCTTGGCCAAGTTCCTCCAGAGTGGGGATGCCATAGTTCTCATGCTTGTCTGTGCATGGAGTTATCACTCCTAAACAGAGACAATACAACAGCTATTTAAAACGGCTACCATCACCTTACAATCACATTTCATCCAGGAGTCAAAAGCACTGAGGAACTTTCATGTACTACTTGTTATGTTTTTATTGAGAGCGCTGTGAACCAAACCACTTTTGCATTGCTAACCAAACTATCATTTCTGACACCACTTTAACTTCGAAACTGTTGCGTAGTGTGGTAAACTACACAATACCTTAACGATTAATGTATTGATTACACAGAGTGCATGATTTATTTCATACCTTTCATATTTTCCAAAGAGGGAGACGGCACTGGTCGTTTGGGTAGCCCCATGCTCTTTAGAACTGTCTGGAAGCGTACGTAGGTCAGTGGGGCCTTCTGATTATTCTCATCTATAATTCTAAAACAACAACCACCAATTACAATCACCCGACATGTATAAAGCACGAAACACATAATCCTTATCGGTGATGAAGACACTAGCCCCGTGAAGCATTACCTCTCTAGGTTGTAAAGTGTGTGAGAGATCTTCTGGATGACTTCGACTCCGTGGTCCCCTGCCAGTTTCAGGACCTCCATGTCTCGCTGCAGGCTGTAGGGCTCGGTGTCCACCTCAAAAGTCAAGCGCGTGATCTTCCATTTGCGGAACAGTTCAGGGAGTACTTCGTCTGGCTTTCCCCTCACCACAAAGAGCCTGTTGGGAACAGACAGACACAGACAGAACTTGTTGGGCAGGCTTCACAAGTGCGCTAAAAAGAAGGCCTTACGGCGGTTCATCTGTTGTTCTACCTGGAGTTAAGTTTTCTTAAACTGCAATCCAAGTCTTTGAGGGCCCCGATCAGAAATCTCCAGCGGTTGATGCCAATTTTGGTGTTGTTGGGGAACCAAGGGTCAAGGATGAAGACAGGGTACAGCTGCTTGCAGTCTCGCAGGGCAGCAGTCAAGGCTGGGTTATCATGCAACCGCAGTCCTTTTCGAAACCAGTGAATACAGTTGTGTGTCATGGCAATAGAGCTGTTTGGGGGGGACAAATACACATTGTAGTTATTGTTATTACTAGGTATGAATAACACAAAGTTCCTATACAAGACAGATGGTGTAGAAATGCATGGTTGTAGCCTAGAAGAGGATAAGGGAAAACATTAGTAGATTCCAGTCAATTCCGACTTCTTCGAGATGCTAACAGACACTGAAGTACAGCGACTAGAATGCGTTTTGGCCATGATATGTAAACAATAAAGTTTATTTTTGTAATAGCACTCTCAAATGTATGAGTTGTTCTCAATAACGTAACTGCTTGACAAACTCACAGTTAGTGTCAACGCAAGCACTTCTGATATGGGCTAATGTTCATCTGCTTATACCGGGATTGGAGTAATTTTGAAACAAAAATAAATGAAAGCACTTACGTCGAGTGCCCAGTAGTATTGTCTTCGAACTGGCTCCAGTTTTCACTATCCCCCAGTTTTCTTCTTTCTTCCTCCGACCCGTCAGCTTCACAGTGCGTGTAGCCAAACTGTTTTGTAACATTCAATCAAGGGGTTACAAAATGTGTATGTTTACAACACGTGTTACCACAAGTGGCGGTCAAGAGCCAATCGGCATTTGCCTCCAGCGTCTCTCTTACTCGGTGGTTCTGGGTTGACTATGGTAATTGGTCACTCTTCAGGAAACGGTGCAAGGTTCTGTGGAGCTAGCGACAACAAGCGGCAATATTGCGGTAAATAGAGTAAAAATAAAAGTCCGCTTCAAAGTTTTGTTTGAAAATCCGGTTTGATATACAGTATGTTTCCACGTTTTGCACGGCATATGCCTGTTGTGCTGCTAACTACTCTATATAAATAAACTGTATATTGTGTCTGCAAATTTTGTCATTTTAGCTGACTGATCTTGCAAATAACCATGGAATGAGAGGGTATTATTACATACACAACATTTAGTTTATTACCGGTAGTTACACAACAGTTTTTCGTTGTTCACTATCATTCAATTGTTCATTAAATCTATTGTAGATCACCACATCCAGTAAGTTGCATTTCACACCAAGGGCCACATAGCTGATAAAAAACGTTTTATTTATACTTCCTATAGACTGTTTAATATGAATAGGCAGAACAGAGTTGTGAGTTGAACTTTCCCTATTATGTGACATATTTAAAATATATATGGATTGTGCAATACATATTGTTAACACAAACAAAGAAATATGTGCTAGCAATATTTATTTACAACAGTGGCAGCTGGTGAACAAAACTCAGGAAGTTCATTCTCTGCTAAGGCTTTTTAGTTAGGCTCAATTCAGGCCTCAACATCTATACATTTTCTAAAAAAAATTAAAAACATTTCTGTAGACCTAATGTAAACTCGACTGTTTTTTTTTATACCCTGGTACTTACAAAGGCGATTCAGATCTCAAAGCCATACACAGTATTTCTAAAAGGACCTGTTGACATGTTTACACAACTGACTGCAAAGAGTTACAGAGTGCCATTATTGTGTTCCCTATTTATATATATATACAATAAATACACAAACATACACATACAGCACATACAATATTCATATGAACCCATGACAACTGGTGAACAAAGAGTCAATTGTAACTTTTGCATTTCATATCAGTTAGCAAGCAAGACAGGGAAGGTGGCAGTGTCTGTAGAGCTGTCTGCATCACACATAATGTCATTCACATGTGAAAAGACAAAAAAAAATAATGCTGAATGATACAAAAACAAAAAACTATTAACCTTGTTGCCCACAAAGGTGATTCAGGCGTCAATATCTATATATTTCCTTAAAGTACTTGTTATAAGGATTTCATCCCTCATTATCGTCAGCCAAGTCTATGCATTTTTTTTAATAGCCTATCTGTCCACAGGTGGAATTACTTATGTAGAAGTTCAAACACCTTTTCTCTTGTAGGTAAAATTTGGGATTTATCACTTCCCAGATTTTTTTTTTTAACGAAACAAATTACTTTTTTTTTTGCTGAACAACACCAATAGGTTCTTTGTGTTTTTAAAAAGGAATTCAAGCTTTTTTCCTAGTTTGGTTTGTATTGTGAAACCTAGTTTTCAGTTTTCGTCATTGTATGATGCATAAACAAAGGAACAAGTTTCGACTTTTATTTTGAAAAATATTCGATCAGCGGCCATATTTCGTTATTGTCACTGGCTACTTGCTGCGATTTGTCTATGGTCCCAAAGTCCTTTTATTAACGTTAAACCATGGGGGATTCCATTGAAAAGTCTCAAGAAAATCAGGAGGAATCATGCCCTAGGAAGAAGCAGAAAACTGCATCAGATACCAACAAGAACAGTGGCGATGGATCCGCAGATCAGAGCATTTTATCAAAGTTTCAGATTAAGAAAGTGCTGCGTGATTCAACGCGGGAAAAAAACATATTCATTCATGGAGAGGTAGGCAGTTGTCTTGCTAGCTAATGCAGTTTGGTTAAATTCAGACCTCAGTGTGACCGGCGTCAAGCGGTCACTTTTTTCTTTGGACTCTGCTATTCTTAGGTTTACGACGTTGACTTCAGTTTACTTTTTTCTGTTTTGCGTGCCGTATAACTAGCCAACTGGCCTGAATCGTCTTAGTTCCCACTTTTTAAATTTGAGTATAGCTGTGCAACTATAGCTAGGCTACATGACATGTGAATATGAAATAGATCTCAATAGTTCATTATCAATGTTTGGTATTTGAAACCTACCACGAACCTTCCTTTTAAGTAATAACGTACTTTAACTTTATACGGTAACAGTGCAATGGTACACGTGTATTTGTTGACAAACTGAAGGATGTGGAACCGGCAATGTTAAAATACTAACGCTGAAAACTACAATCTACCGGTCGGCTCCTGTACTCATGTATTATTGTGCATTGTACATAGCATCGTTAATGGATAGCAACAAATGCACTGGACAAAAATGCATACATTTCCCTGGCCAAACAAAAGGGTATTTTTTGTGTGTGGCGAAACCACGTACACCAACAGTGTTTTATCCACACCCAAAGGGTGCGTAAGGGCTACTTTATTTGCAACTTGACAAACTGAAAGAGCCACATCTCTGTTTCAAGAACAACGATCTATGATGCTGTGAAATTAAACAGGCAGTTGTTGTCTTTTTTCCCCATCAAGATTGATGACCAGGAGGCCATTGTGATCCTGGAGAAGACTCCCATAGGGCAAGACACCCTCGTCGAGCTGCTCAAAGACTCCAGCCTGCAGCTGAAGATGAAAAATGACATCTACAGCAATTACCTGCTCATTCCTCCTGCCCATCTAAACGGTATGTATGAGACCAGCGATCCTCCTCCCTCCTCAGGAGCCCTCAGTCTGGCCCCAGGTGCCCCATCTGTCCTCCTGCATATCATACATTGATCCCAGTGTAACGGTAACCAGCTGGTACAGTGCTGTGCAGTGAGTAAACCCAACTCCCCGACACCTTCAGAGATGGTCTTGCAGCAGACGCTAGTGACAGATGCTAACACCACACCCATGGGGTTTAGCCTCTTTGCCAGCGCACCTGCCTCCCGTGTTTCAAGTTGCAAGTTCAAGTCTGGTGTGGGACTGTACTTGTCTACACAATGACCATCACAGGTTATACCAACATGTAGACTACATGAGATTTATTTTATTCCATATGAGTATGTAGGTATTAATGAGATGTAGTTTGCTTGACATTTACTGTGCAATATGAACCAGACTGGATATGCTATTGGTTAATTGTACACCCTTCCTCACCAGTAAATGTTTTGCAGTGAATTCAAGAACATTTATCTTTAAGTTGACATCTCTGTCTTTGTCTTTTACTGGCACTCAGATATCAAAACATCACTGATTTGCCCAGCAACCCAGAAGCATGTGAAGAAGTACCAGGTCCAGGAGACATTTCTGGTGGAGGAGACGGAGGAGGACTATCGTTCCATAACCCTCCCCTACATTCAGAGCCAAAGCTTCAGTGTGCAGGTGTGCTTGTCGCTGCCTTCACCCTTTGTCCACCACAATTGGTTTAGTGTCGCAGTGCAATGTTAGCATGTGAATGTTAGCATGTGAAGGTTAGCATGTGAATTTCTCTGTCACCTACTGCTGGTGGTCCTCCTTGTAGTCTGCATTCCTTGGTTACCTTTACTCTCTGCGTTTTACATGCTGTTTTCTTTGACCTGCCCCTCTGCAGTGGGTCTACAACATCTTGGAGAAGAAAGCAGAGGTTGAACGGATCGTTTTTGAAGATCCGGATCCCAAAACTGGCTTTGTTTTGCTCCCAGATTTTAAGTGGGACACGAAGCAGGTAAGACTTTATGTTATGCAGAGTCAGACCTTTCACAATGAATTCATCAAATGTGTTTATGTATTTCAGCTCAATCTGTTATTTTTTTTTAAACTTACTTCCTTGATCTGTTAATTTTGTCTGTTGTAATACCATTTGTTGTCATCTCATAATTTTTGCCCCACACTTTTTCATCTGACGAACTGCCAGGACTATGACATGATGCATTGTTTCATCGTCACTCTCAGACTGGTTTGAATGCATTGGTGTGTCCTCTCTGTTTCAGCTGGACGACCTGTACTTGATTGCTATCGTTCGTCAAAAGGACATCAAAAGCCTGAGGGACCTCCGATCAGAACACATCCCTTTGCTTGAAAACATTCTGAAGAAAGGGCAGGTGAGGACATTTTTCCCTTTCTGTTTGTCACCTTTCAGCTTTCATTAGAAGGATCTGGAAATATATTACTCTCTGAGAGATCATTTCAGATAGTTGCTTGGAGCAGTGTTTTTCGGTCCAGCGAGTGAAGGCCAAATGAAATGATTCTAAACATTGACTTTCACAGGAGGCCATTCTTCAGCGATACAGTGTCCCTGCGTGTAAGCTGCGCATCTACCTGCACTACCAACCGTCCTACTACCACTTGCACGTGCACTTCACCTCGCTGAGCCACGACGCACCGGGCTCCGGGGTAGAGAGAGCCCACCTGCTCTCCGACGTCATCCTGAACGTGAAGGCAAACCCCACGTACTACCAGCACCGTCCCCTAACTTTCACTCTACGGGCAGACGACAACCTCGCCTCCAAGTTCAGAGAGGCTGGAAAGCTCCCTGACTGCTGACTTTTAAAATGTCATCATCTTTTTAAGTGTTTTGTATTAATATGTTTTTTGTAATTGCAGCCATTTAAATTAAAGAGGACCTATTGTGCTTCTCCGGGTTTCCCCCTTTCCCTTCCTTTTTGTGCATGTAAGTGTATGCCAGAGGAAGTAGAACTCTCCGACGGAACCACTTTTCTTAGCTGCCACCTTGTTGGAATTCCAGCCCTTTTTCCTTTGTTACAAGATGACGCAATCTCGTAACACAGTCCTTATTACTGGTCTAGCTGACCAATCAGAGCACACTGGGTTCATCGGGTGGGAGGGCTTAAAGACACAGGAGCTCTAACAAAGCGTGCAATGGCGTGTCGTGCAATGGTGTAATCGGTCAATGTTTTGCTGTTTGACATCATGAAAATGAAGCCATTCACAGCTTATCAGCTGGAGTTGTAGTTTCAGTTTCACTGGACTGGGGGTTCATAAGGGTAGTCATTCAATGCATAGCGTGGTCAAAATATAAACAAACAGGGCCTGTTATGTATTTATTTTCAAGAAACACAATAAAAATAACAATCAGTGATGTGGAAAATTGGAAATATTGTTAAATTCACATTAAAGACTACATAATGACTCTGCTTCAACATCATTTTTTTAAGTAAGCCGCTGAATTCGGAAAGCAACTACATTTCTTATGACAAGCTAACCTTTAAAATGCAAAAAGGAAAACAAAGGATAAAGCACTTAGATTAAGGTGTTTTTATAGGATAGATGGTGGTAACTGGCCATCTGGTGGTCATGTGAAAAACAAAGAAATAATTAATTTCTATGGAAGAGGGGATTGGACTGATGTCAAGGCTGCACACTAAACTATCATGAGCATGTAATGTAAAGTTTTAAAAAAAATGTTTTTAACTATTTAAAGGGAAACCATTTAAACAATTATTATGCAGGACTGTCAAAGCAAAATGAATAAGGCCTTACACTTATCTCAAACACATATTGGTTGTTCATCACATGTAAAATATAAGCTTAGAGGATATTGTTAACATTATTGAAGATAGCATATGAAGTGTTGCTATTAAGTAATGAGACTTATTACGAGATGTATGAGCATAACAAGTTGCCTTCATTACAATTGAAAAACAGCATTTGTCTCATTTAATATCCACACCTGGAGTAGCTAGCTAGAACAAGCTGTAGACGTTATCAGTATGTTAGACTTTACAGTAGGAAAATACATTTAAGTTAAAACATTTCTATGTATCATTTCTAACTAACTACTTTTTGAAAATTAGACTATTTGTATGTACAAAATGATCAACTACCAGGCTAGCCCTAAACACAAGGGCTGTTGCCCTGAGCATTCCAGTATAGCTCTGCGAAAACGGTAGCATCATCACCACCGCAGTATTCTTTAGAAAAGGTGAGTAATCTTTTAGCTCGTCTTCACTCCCCTCAGTATTGCTCTGTGAAAACGATAGCATCATCACCACCGCAATATTATTTAGAAAAGGTAAGTCATCTTTTAGCTCGTCTTCACTCCCCTCAGTTGCCAGTTGTGTTTAAGCCAGCGATGACTTACACATTCTTCTGACGTCTGAGCTACCTGCCATCAGCAGCATCCTACAAAAAGCAAAATAATTGATCACAATCTGTTTCCTTTCAGTCAATTCACTCACACAGATAGTATGGGATTTAATGTCACGGCTTTTCACGTCCCCCGTGTCTGTCTGAAGAAACCTCCATTCAGGCCGCAACGCAAGGCAAGTTTATGTACAGTGCTGCTTGAAAGTATGTGAACCCCTTGAGCAATTTAGAGTTTTCTGTTGTTTTACCATGATTTTCCTATTGTATCATCACCAGTTTTCCACATATGGGCAGTCAACGTGACTGCAACTCTGCCTAGAAGTAGTTTTTTTGCTACTCACACAATTCCCTAAGTACATGCAATTGATAAACATAAACCTGACATTTCATATATGGCAAACTGGTGATGATAAAATAGGAAAATCATGGTAAAACAACAGAAAACTCTAAACTGCTCAAGGGGTTCACATACTTTCAAGCAGCACTGTATATACAGTGGGGAAAATAAGTATTTGAACCCCTGCCGATTTCGCAAGTTTGGCCACTTGCAAAGAAATGTGTGATCTATAATTGTAATGGTAGGTGTATTTTAACAGTGAGAAATAGAATATCAACAAACAAATCCAGAAAACTGCATTTTATAACATTTATGACTTTATTTGTATTTGAAAATAAGTATTTGAACCCCCAAGCAAACAGCAAGAAATCTGGATCCCAATGACCAGTTATGTGCCCAAGAAGCACACAGATTAGTCCTCATTAGGCCTAACAAGGTACACCTGATCTCAACTGGTGACGTGTATAAAAGAAACCTGTCCAAAGAATCATACCATCACACCTTCAACCTCACCACCATGGGCAAGACCAAAGAGTTGACCAAGGACGTCAGAGATAAGATTGTAGACCTGCACAAGGCTGTAATGGGTTACAAAATCATCGGCAAGCAGCTTGGTGAGAAGCAGACAACTATTGGTGCGATTATTCGTAAATGGAAGCAACACCAAACAACTGTCAATCGCTCTAGGTCTGGGGCTCCATGCAAGATATCCCCTCGTGTGGTATCGGTGATCATCCGAAAGGTGCAGAATAACCCCAGAACTACACAGGGGGAGCTTGTGAATGATCTCAATGCAGCTGGGAGCACAGTCACCAAGAAAACCATTGGCAACACACTACGCCGTAATGGTTTGAAGTACTGCAGCACTCGCAAGGTCCCCCTGCTCAAGGAAGCACATGTACAGGGCCGTCTGAAGTTTGCCAATGAACACTTGAATGATTCTAAGGAGGATTGGGAGACAGGATGTTGTCAGATGAGACCAAAATCAAGCTCTTTGGCATCAACTCGACTTGCTGCGTTTCGAGGGGGAAGAATACTGAATATGACCCCAAGAACACCATCCCCACCGTCAAGCATGGAGGTGGAAACATTATGCTTTGGGGCTGTTTCTCTGCCAAGGGTACAGGACGACTCCACTGCATCGAGGGGACTATGGATGGGGCCATGTAACGTGGAATATTGGGCTTGAACCTCATTCCCTCATTCCCTCCCATTGAAAACGCAACCTTAAGGATTTGGAGAGGATCTGCAAAGAGGAGTGGACCAAAATCCCTCCTGAGATGTGTGTAAACCTGGTGACCAACTACAAGAAAAGTCTGACATCTGTGCTTGCCAACAAGGGTTATTCCACCAAGTACTAAGTCATGTTTTGCTAGGGGTTCAAATACTTATTTTCTGCATCAAATGCAAATTAAGTCATAAATGTTATAAAATGCAGTTTTCTGGATTTTTTTGTTGATATTCTATTTCTCACTGTTAAAATACACCTACTATTACAATTATAGATCACACATTTCTTTGCAAGTGGCCAAACTTGCGAAATCGGCAGGGGTTCAAATACTTATTTTCCCCACTGTAGCACAGTTCACACAGTAGGGATTACCAACAGATTAGTCTGTATTGATCTGAGACATCTAGCAGGTGTATACTGCTGAAAAATATCTGAGAGGTAATTTGGTCCTGTCCCATTTAGTGACTTTTTAAGCAGCATTTCTTTGAAATCAATTCTGTGACTTACTGGAAGCCAGTGTAAGGACTTAAGTATTAGAGTAATATGGTCAAGTCTTTTAGTTTTCGTAGAAACTCTAACAGCTGCAGTTCCTTTTCAGTGTTCTAATGTGGATGTTTTGACATTCTTAGAAGAACTATAGGAGCAGAGCTGTTCTTTTTCAACATTAAAGGTGTACCTAGCGGCTACCTGGAGCCCATTACTACATCACCAGTGCCATCCTGGGAACTGCCTGCTGTGCTAGTCGCTCTGTGCTGTTCTGCTTTTGAATCATTAGAGTCCGTGGACATGAAGTTCTTATCCTAGAATCCTGCTCTTCTTCTCGCTGTGGTTACAGGAAAGTGTGTGTCTGATATTCATGCCTCATCTGTACATCCTTCGTGCACCCAGTTTGCACCTTGTGACAAAAAGGTCACTTTGCATCCTAATGCTGCTTATGAGTCTAAGGTCTCCCATGTCTTACATGTCTATGGTTTTTGACTTATTTGTTTATTTGCTCTCCTCCGTGTACCTCTGTGAAGCAGAGGAGGCTGCATACAGTGTGCATCAAGGTTATGCCTTCTCCAACATCACAACGTCTATATTAGTTTCCCATCCCATTTAAGTAACTCCGACCCCACTCACCACCTCTCCCTCCGCGATGTTTCTACGCAGGCGTTCCCAAAACTGCACCCGCTCTGCCTCATCCTGCGGCCAGTCCAGGTACGTACGCATCCTCACCAGCTTCGCCAGTCTAATCAACACCACACAGCATTAATAAGCACGTAGGCGAGGCCATTTATGGTAAAACTAACCACGGTGAACAGTATTGGCTTACCGGTGAAATGCTGAGAGCTCAAAGGGAGAGATGCGGTCGAAGAAGATGAGAATGAGTCTGTGTTTGTGCTCGGCCAGCAGACGGTGTGTGGCCATGCGCAGCTCCAGAGAGCACCAGTCGCTACGCAAGTAACAGCGACTGAGCACACAGACTGTCCGCCGGCTTTTGTAGATGCTCTCGGCGATGTTGTCCACGATTCCTTTACCCACCTGTTGTGGAGATACATTAAGATGTTTAAAATGTTTTTTTAGGAGAGGCCTACAAGAAATGTTCTTTTTGAAAATGTGTAGCAGCGAAAAGAGGATGAATGGTTTAGAAGGAAAAAATATGTACATAACATTATTAAATGTATGCTGAGAGTTAAATGTTCCAAAAAAGGACATAAGATGACACAAGACAGATGGTCTCAGTCACTTATAGTATTGCCACTAAGATCATAGAGTACTTTACCTTTAGACCCATCAACTCAACAGTGAAAATGAGGGAAGGGGGGAAAGAAATGATTTTTCCAAGATTTATAAGCAGGGACCCATTTTTGCACTGTCTGACACTGTTTTAATGCTTTAGGCATAGCTAACGGTTAGGGATAACTGTTAATTGCAGTTATACTTGTTAGGGTATCTTATTGGTCTGATCAGCTCACCTCAAAGTCTCTGTTGTGCAGGCAGAGTCTGAGCCTTGGCTCACCCTGTTCTTCCAGCCGAGGAGCCAGTTCCCCCAGCACCCACGCTTCATCCCGGCTGCTGAAAGACACAAACGCGTCAAACTGCACCTCCTCCTCCTCCTCCTCCTCCTCCTCCTCCTCTTCTTCCACATCTTCATACAACAATCCTCCTCTCCTCTTCCTCCTCCTCCTTTGCCCGATTCTTCTTTCCAGCCACCCACGTCCTCGAAAGAAGAGCACCAGGAAAGGCCAACGGCCGAAATTGTAGCCGACTGCAGTAGCCATGAGGAAAGAGATGGTGAGAGCTGTGCCAAGGTAACAGAGGTACTCCACATCTGTTTGGCACAGACGCTCCATAGTTGACAAAAAGTTGAGCTTCCTATAGTGCCACACACACTCCTGTCTCTGGAGGTAGATAACCTGAGAGGACACGAATACACACAGGCAAGGATTTACTATTAACCCCAGTGGAAGAGAAAATGTCATATTCTATACTTGGTTTATTAAGTGTGAATTATGATGGAGGTTGACTACAGAGAACACATTTTAGGTATATAGACGAAGGTGTAGGTGAAACAAACAAACAAACAAACAAACAAACAAACAAAAAACGGTACCTGAGTGTGAATTATGTATGGGTTATTACTTAATTAATTATAAAAAACAAACAAAACAAAAACAAGTACCTGAGTATGTATGGATTATTACTTAATTAATTATTAAACAAACAAAACAGAAAAAAACAAGTACCTGAGTGTGAATTATGTATGGGTTATTACTTAATTAATTATAAAAAACAAACAAAACAAAAACAAGTACCTGAGTATGTATGGATTATTACTTAATTAGTTATTAAACAAACAAAAACAAAAAAACAAGTACCTGAGTGTGAATTATGTATGGATTATAACTGAATTAATTATAAAAAACAAACAAAACAAAAACAAGTACCTGAGTATGTATGGATTATTACTTAAGTAGTTATTAAACAAACAAAAACAAGTACCTGAGTGTGAATTATGTATGGATTATAACTTCATTAATTATAAAAAACAAACAAAACAAAAACAAGTACCTGAGTATGTATGGATTATTACTTAATTAGTTATTAAACAAACAAAAACAAAAAAAAACAGTACCTGAATGTGTATGGATCTCTCTGCCCATGTCAACAGCCAGCTGTTTTTGCAGTCACAGCGGAAATCTACTTTGTCGAAAACAACAATGGTCAATGAAGGGAGCGCGTCGAAAACTCCATCTAGCAGAAGGAGTGGCGATGCACTGTAAAGACGCAGCACACGCAGAGAGGTGAGGTTCTGGAACATGCTCTTGGTGAGGAAAGTGAATCGGCAGTTGCTCAGGACCAGGATCTGCAGTTTTGAGAGGTTGTGAAAAATCATTGCAGGGTCTGTTTGCTTGGCAAAATTGAGGTTGGTCAATTTAAGGCGTTTCAGGTGCCTGAGTGTGCTAATCCCAGTGTAGCGCAAAGATACTTTGTCAATGTGGGTGTGGTACTCGAACGACTCGAGATTGGGGAAGTAGCGGACCATGAACCTATTTTGACAGGAGAACCGTTGGCTGTTCACTTTTAACACTTTGACTGCTTTAAAAAATTGATTTTCACAAGTTTTTCTGCACTCCAGTAAGTCTCCGTTCAGATGAAGAACGAGAGAACCATTTGGAGCACTCATTACTGGACTTATTTGAAGGTTCGTCCCATGGCCAGCATCTATACTGAGATAGCGCAGTTTAGGTGGTACCGCATAAAATATCATGTTGAAATTTATGACGTATATGATATCTAGCTTTCCAAGCCTCAGCTCTTGCAGCTCTTTCTGTTTCCGGAAGACTCCTTCTTCTATACTTCCAATCGAATTCTCATCTATATCTAGAACCTCTAGAGCTGGAAGCCACCTGAAGTCATTAGTATGGAGTCTACTTAGCTTGTTGTTTGTGAGCCTTAAAATCCGCAGATGAGATAATCCATGGAATGCCTTCTCTTCCAGTGTTGCAATCAGATTAAAACTCAAATCAAGGATCTCCAGTTTAGGCATACAGGAAAACTGATAAACTGCGATTGTAGAAAGTAGATTTTTTCCCAGATTGAGAGAGGTGAGATTTGAAACTGCTCTATGTTGACCTGCGCAGAAGTCTGATTTATTCAGTTTCACGTGAACAATGTCTAAAGCCACCAAATTTGTCAAATTTGTC
>NW_024880404.1:2500-24983 GCF_900700415.2 Clupea harengus
TCAGCAATCCACCAAATTATGATAATCCTCCTGCAGATCTTTGGTTAATAATACAAAATTGATAATTATTCTTGGAAGACAGGCAAAAAAAAACATGCTTGGAGCTACCCATTGTCAAGACTGTTGAATACAAATGTCATGGAAATGAAACAGAAAAAAAAAAAACAGCGTGCCCCAAGCTGCGCATTATTTAAACCGCAGGAATACAGATCCAATCTCTGGCTTCTCTTGCAACAGAAGAAAAAAAATAGAAATAATTTGCCAGCCTCTATTTCAGACCACAGCTACAGGGCACGATTGTGTCGACAACATTTCCACCACATCACATTCATCGACTTGTTCCCCCAAGGACTGCAAACCGCAAACTAATTTGCAGTGTGAGTGTAACTACTGACAAGAGCGGTGAGGACATTGGTAAGTGATGTAAAAAGATCAAGCTAATACATTGGAGTGCCCTGTGCCGTTTTTTCTTTTTTAAAGTGCCTTGGCTGAGATGTGATTTCATTACTAGGACAAGGAGAAGGAGGAGGAGGAGGAGGAGGAGGAGGAAAAAAAGGGGGCTGTTACCACAAATGGGGAGCCCAGACACCAGCTGTCACAGTCCGGCCGGTTGATGTAAGCCCTTTTCTCGGCGAGCCCTGACCGGTTTCAATTACAGGCCGACCTCTGACCCTGACCGGCTAGTAACTGAGCACGCAGGAGAGGTGGTGGGCTTCGCCGCTAAGCCGCTGACTGCAGAGGCGGAATGAGCCTCACTTCCATTTAATCTACTGAGCTGTGGCACCTCTTTTTTTTTTAAGGCTAATGAGCAATCTCTAATGTACATGCTGTGAGGTGAATGCATCAACATTTCACATTACAGTGGGCTTCACTGTGTTACACATGTGCTGCTCTGTGTGTATGTGTGTGTGGAGAGAGAGAGAGAGAGAGAGAGAGAGAGAGAGAGAGAGAGAGAGAGAGAAGAAAATGAATGGGGGAAAAGGAGTGTGTGTGTGTGTGTCCCTGAAATCAGGAGGGGGCTTGACATTTCTCCAGTCTTGGGGGTGGCTGCTGTTCAGTGTAGATAGGGCCACCCCTCTGACAAGCTGCTGGGAAGCCACCTCCTCTATCCCTGCTAATGCCCTTTCTGACCTTCTGTCTTTGGGCAATTTGGAGATGCCAAAAAGAGACAGCTGCACTTCAGACTTCCCGCCTTTCGCCCTCTCTATTCCTTGTTCCCTCCCACTGTCTCTTTTCTCTCTCTCACTCTCTCTCTTTCTCTCTCTCTCAACCCCCTGCCCCCATTCCTCACACAGAGGAACACCCCAAGCCAGTCCACTGCTCAAGGCATGGCATCCAAATACCTAATGATTTCCCCCCCTGCAATGGCGAATGGATATCGAAGGAACTTCAGGGATCTATACATTACAACATTTATTTCTCATCACATACACTTAAAACACCTCCTATTTATTAATAATAAATTCATGTTACATTTATAATTACTCATTTAGCAGATACCTTTATCCAAAGTGACTTACAATAAGTTGCAAAACTGCTACAAGCTTACCTTATATAATAGTAACATAGTGAAATAGTTTATGTAGTTTATGTGTCCTAGCCATCAACTCTTCAGAGGACAATGTACTCTATTAGAGAAAGCTAACATTAAAGCAAGCTGGCATTAAGCAAATTATGCATATAAACAGGAACTCATCTCATAATATATGTCCTTTGTGGAGTCCATGTTATATGGTGATTTGTATTTCAAGGAGACAAACAACAAAATTCCTCAATGTTACAAGGGTGAAAGGAATCAGTTTAAGCTCTGCTGCTCTTGCTAAAAGATGCTGAGGCTGGCAGCTTCCCTTTGATTCAGTAAGGAAGCATACTCTCCCTAATTATGTGAAATTATAGGGTCAGGTTGTGGTATCAAAAGCTTTTCCTTTCATTCTCTCCCAAAAGTCTCTATACTTCTTTTTCTTGCCATCTTTTTCCCCCCACCAAAACATAAAAAAGAAATGTGCAACATCTTTGTTTTGGAAAAAGACATTAAGAATATGCTGACTACACTCAGCTTCAAGAAATAAATTGAAATAGGGTGAATGCAATTAACTTTTTGATTAATATCTCATGGGGAAGACATGCACTGGGCATGTTTCAGAAAATATTATGGTAGACCAACTATGCAAGAGCTCAACCTTACAGAAGGCATGGATGCATTGGCCAACCAAAACACAGAGAGAAGATCAGATGATGCCACAGAACATTCAAAAACCGCTTGAAAGCTACATTGTTTTTTGTTTTGTTTCTTTGCCTTGAGAGACAGATCCAGTTTAATGCCTCTCTGACTCCTCATTTATATCTGTGATTTTTAATCACACGTACAGTGCAAAGAAAGAAAAAAACATTCGCCAAGATAATTACACTGAAAGTCAAAAAGCCGCCATCTCGAGGAAACCAAGGATTCAGTGAGCGTGTGCTTATTCATTTGTGGTGCTGCATGCCACAAAAGGTTAATGGCAGAAAAAGACTGCTTCACACAACCCGTTGCACAGAATGGCGGGAACAGCTGGAGCAAAAACAGCAATTGCCCAGAATTTCTATCAACTTGGCAATACTCCAAATCAAATTTAGCTTTTTCCCCTCTTTACAAGAAAAAGACGAGTCATAATGAAGCCTTGGAAACAATGTGGAAGATAGAGATCAGGAAAACTGCACGGGGAATAAGGAATGTTTCTTTTCTTCACTCGTATGTAATTGTTTATCAAACACAAAAAGGCCACATATCTATCAGCTGAATCTGTCTGCACTGTAGATTAGCTATCTCACCCAATCCATTTTTTTTTCAATTAGTGTCAGCACTCCAGAAAACTGTCTAGAGTCTTTCTAACACGCTGTCAGTGAGAGCAAAACTAAAATGCCATCTGACCACCAACAGCACATTTCACAGTTTGAGTGAAGGATTTATTGACAAGTACTCTGCAATGCTATGCTATGTCTTCATCTGCATCTAATGGCTCAGATCTTGCTGTGTGGCTGAACTGAATCACACTGATGCACATTGCAGCTTCTCAAGTGGCTCTCTAAAAGTAAATGGAAAAATTCCTTACCTTCTTTTTGGGGGGTACTTTGTCTTCCTCCTTGGCTGCCTTGTTGTTCTTTCCATGCTTGGCTGTCTTCTGCTCCCCGGGCTGCTTGATGGTGATGCGAATCTCCGGCGGGCATATGTAGTTCTCCAGGTTCTTGGGGGGCTTCTTGGCACGTTTCGTGGTCTGGATCTTTAGTTTGAGGCTGCCCTCCGAAAAGCTGGCCTCTTTGATGGAGAACTCCTGCTCCTCCATGCCGTCCGGCTGCGTCCACTTCTCGCTGTCAGCGTTCGAGCTAGCGTCCACGTCCCTGCCCAGCCCCAGGTCCTCATCCTCCTCCCGCTCCCCGGGCAGCGTGAGCCCCTTGGCCTGGGTGGGAAGCAGGCTGCTGCCGGTGAGCTCGGCCAGGGTCGCCCTGTTGATGGTGCTCCCGGACGGGAAGAACTCGGCCTCGCTGCCCGCCTTTTGTCGGGCCACCCGGGACAGTTCCCGCTGCTCCATCGCTGACCCCCAACGTGTGTTTCGGGAATCGGACACCAGGAGCAAACTCGGAAAAACAGGTGCGCCACCTGATACACTGGCTACCCTCTCCGACAGTGGGGATTGCAGACTGTTATTGCTCTCTGAATCTGATGAATCTCACAAGGATACAGATTTTCCAAGAAGAAACTGTAAAGGGGTAAGAAAAACAAAAACAAAACACAAATAAGGATGAGAACCTCCCCATTGTCATGTCAGAATTAGCAGAGAAGTCCACACTGCACAGTCTAACTCCCTTGGCATCCAAACCAAAGAGCCAGACTGCGCAAATAAATGGCTTACCAATTAG
The DNA here is from genome assembly GCF_900700415.2 of Clupea harengus. Lineage (NCBI taxonomy): Eukaryota > Metazoa > Chordata > Actinopteri > Clupeiformes > Clupeidae > Clupea > Clupea harengus. The sequence goes on from NW_024880404.1 coordinate 6,398, forward strand.
TGCAGCACACAACAACAGTGAACATCAGTTATTCTGCACCGCGTCCCTCAGACACATAATCCTTGTATTTTTTTCTTCTTTGGGCACAATTCCTTTCATTACAGTGGGACATTCATTACACTGCTTGCTTAAAGCTAAAGCATAAAATCACTGGCGGACAAGAGCAGACTCCCATACATGTCTTTTTATGCACTATCTGGATGCTCTCAATTGAAGTTAAAAGCCTATCATAGGCTGACACATTAAATTCCCCACCACATACAACGTGGACTCCAATTCCTTGTGAATTCGGCTCTAATGTTGAGTTGAGTAATCACACTCACAGTGCGAACATATGAAAACAAGAAGCCCCTGTCAGAGCCATCCTCTCAGCGAGCTCTTCCCAGACAGCATGCAGATCTGCAACCTGGGCGGCTGCTACTATTGTGGAAAAGCCCAATTAGACTGCATGGCAACACTTCCAGAGTGAGCTGTTTTGCATCATGAGACAGGACAGAAGTCTCTCTTTCCCCCTTCCCTCTCTCTCTTGCTCTTTCTCCAGAGAGTGGGAAGTTTGTAAATTTCTCCATTTCCGACACTTTAAGGTCATCGAATGGGGTGATAGTGTGCATCAGGGTGCAGTACAGATGAATGAGCCGATATAGAGTGGTAGATGATGGTGGAGATATTTTGATGTTGCTTGTTGGCCACTGGCTTTGAATTTCGTGGGACGCCATTCTGAGCATTCGACTATAATTGAAGTGTCAATTTTTTTTTACTTCGGCTGGGCCAATGTGCGGTGAATTTTATGTGGTACATTGTGTGCTGAGGGCTTTTGCGCATTAGTTCATATGGTTTTGATAAAGAATGCCAGAGGGTTTGCCTAAATAAAGCTTAGAGGAGAACGAGAGGCTGACTCGGTTCCACAAGTATTACTCTGTGCTGGATGCGTATGAATCCAACACCAATATTTTTGCAGCAGTGTACCTTACAACTACCACGGACACGTTCCAATGCGGACTACCACTTAAATATGTCAAAGATCAGGCCAGAGGACAACGGGAATGTGGAAAGGGAGGATGTGGTATGGCTTCTTCAGTGTTCAGGATGTCACTGGGTATAATCATCTAATAATCCTCACATCCTCACTTTCACCACCACAAGATACCAGTGTAGAGAGTCTAGCGGAGAACTCTTCCCAGGGTATGATTTTACACGTCCGTTAGCAGTGTTCAAGCTTCAAAGTCCTGTAAGGTCCTGTAAAGTCCTCACTGATTCAAGCTCTCGTCACAGAACATAACATGTCACTGTTGCATAATGCGACACAATCAAAAATCAAAAATCACTCCCCAACAGTTCAAAGAATGTTCTACTGGCTCCCTAATCCATTCCAAACACAAACACTTTGCTACCTGCTCATAAAATGATCACTTAACAAGTTCATTGCTGCCATGGTAGTGTGCTGAGGGACATTCTCAATGTCTGGTACATTATATTATCAGCACAGTAAAATGTGATAAGATAACATAATGGATTGATTGAAAAGGTCTGTCCAACATGAAACGAGTTATTTCTTTTGATCGCCAGCACAGTAAAAACCTAGCCATAAATAATGAATGCCATCACAGTCTTACGCAGCTCAAAACTGGATTCAGACTTGGCATTTTTAAGAAGATGTATCTATCTCTACCGAGACACACTATCAAATCTAATACTCCTTTGGAATTCTTCTCTATGCCCATAATAACACTGTCATAACAATAAGCAGAACCCCTGAGAGGTTAAAAAAAACCACACATTCATTCCTAGGGGGAAAAAAAACTTTGGGAAGAAGGTCAAAGGGCCTCCGTGAGTTGCAACAGTTTTCTTTCATGAAATGGGGACCTCCTTACTGGTCCAGGAGTGCCAGCCATGTTATGTCAGCATTGATGTGTATTGACTGAGAGCTCCCAGAGTCTGCTCCCCTCCCTGGTGTCGCTCAATCAATCAGCCTGCTTACTGTAAATGGTATTGGTGTTGCTGGCCTGTGGTTAGACCTCCTCTTGGTCTTTCTCTCCCTCTCTCTCTCTCTCTCTCTGAGGCAGGTGGCAACTGTAAAACTACTGACAGCCAGCCAGCCTCTTAAAAGTGGTTTTCACCTTCATACAGTATCGTCTTTTTTGGGGTGGGAAACAAAGGCATTTAGGTGGCTTGGCTGCAGCTGGGTTGGCAGAAAGCGTAGTATCTGGGGCAGAGCATCACACACACAGCACGTGCGAAAGGATTTCGTGCTGTCATGGAGCCCTTTTAAGGCCATGAAGCGAGAGGCCTCAGGTCGACTCACAAATAGCTCAGCCAAACAGTCACACATTCACAGGCTGCTAGCAGACACCAAGAGATTTAGGGGACCAACACCACCTAGCATATCAAAGCACAGTCTGGCACAGAATATAATACTGCCATGGATTTATGTGTAACACAATGTAGTGTATAATGTTGTGTAATGCAGCACTGGATTGCGTAGTAACATTCCATAACACCATAATGTACAGTATGGGGTATGCATATGTAGTTGCACAGTGTGTGTGCCATTGCCATGAATGTATGTACATTATACAGTGCATTCATCCACTATAATTGATTGTAATATGGCATAGTGGATTGCTTCAATTGTGACAATGCCACAAAAACGAAACATACCATGACAACACTGTCATGTAAGTTAATATCCTGTTTATAGAAGGCAACTGAGAAAAGAGCTCAATGGAAATCTGTTTTCCACTGCCCAGCATAGTATAATTTGTGGTTGTCTTGTTACATATAATTCATCTCTTTAGAAGAAAAAAAAACACCCACACTGAAAGCACAGTAATACTTGTCGGATAAAGGCCAACCGGCGCATTCAAAACCATTCACACGAGAACATTCGACAACAAGGCTATGGCCAGAATAATGAGCTTTATGCAGTCACATCACACCCCCTGGGTGGAGGGGGAAGTGATTTTGTCCCCTTGCACCAGTAATCGGCTCCTCTGGAGTGGCAGGCTTGACAGCTCTCTGGTAGGAGAGACACAAATGCTTGGAAGTCCTCCACGAGCGAGTCAATTCATCACTCTGGCCACTTTTGCTCAAGACTGAACTCAGACACTATGTGTACAATTGTACAGACATGCTATCCAAAGATTCCATGCAAAATGCCATTTTCTGCATGGACTTATAACTCTCCAAAACATTTTCTTTTGCTATTGACCAATCGATTACAGCTTGCTTTCATAACTACTATATTTTGCTGTGCTTTCTTAGAATTACTGAACAGCTTTCATTTCTACACTTAATTGTTTAAAGTAAAACCAAGAGACTGAGCTGGAAAATGGAAAACAAAAGGAGGAAATAAAGATAGACACAAAGAGAAAGAAAGAAAGAGTTTGCCTTCCTCCAGCCGTACTCTGCCAAAAGGTGTTCTTGTTCAGATATCCAGCTAGAAATGGCTGCCAACAATTAGATTTGTCCTTGGATATCTCTTCGCTTTCCCTTGTCTCCTGTCATGGTTTGGCTGACGTCCACTGAAACTAGCCATATCCAGGTCCAAGAAAAAAAAAAAACAATTGTCGACAACCGCTCAAAAACTATTGGGCCCAACCCTTTTTGGAGTCTGAGAGAAATGAGCTGGGTTTGTGAAATAAAGCAAAGACCAAGCCCGTGTTAATGAGAAGTTCTTTGTGAAAACAAATCGGCAAGTTTTTTGTGCTAATTGCCATGTAAAGTTCCAAGTTTTCGTTCCTTTTTGTACTGTGCCTGACAATGAATTATTTTATATGAGGTGTATGTTTAAAACATTTCTCCCATGTTCTGCCAATTTTAAAAATAGCCAATTAGCAAATCCTCTTAAGGTCTGCTTATTACCACACAACACCCATGTGAAAACTCACATAAAAACCCTTGTTTCTCCAGTATGACCTCTAGCATGAATGCAAGTATCAAGCGAAAAAACACACACAAACAACTGAACTTGGCAGAAAGTGCTTCTATACTGTGGCGTCATGGACACTCAGTGGGTGTCACTGTAGAGCCATGATAGAAGGAAAACCCTCTGAAGTAGTAGAGGTGTAGTAGACAGTTCTTCAACCTGGAACACCAGGCTAGTGGCAGTCACTTGAGTGGAAGGGTCACAAGAACAATCTTGAACTGTTATGTTTTACTCGAGTTTAGATCAAGAACTGTCAAAAACTTCGGGAACATATGGAGTATCACATCTATCAGGTTAAATGTATCGACTCTAACATGAAGACTAGCACTTTAAGAGTTAATATTTACATTATCAAAGGTGTATTCTCTGCAGTCAGAAGTGTGGGCTGTTAATCTCCACTGTTCGACTAAACTATGGAATGACTTTTGTGGCTACTATATAAATACACAGAAATATGCCCTAAGAGAGTTGTCTCTGAAATTCACATATTCTGATGTTGCAGTTTTAACAAGATACTGGCTTTTAAACACACAATGGACAAGTTTTGGATCTAATTAAGCACTGAGTCAAAAGTGGGGAGGAGCAATGGGTTAGCAACTTGACCACTAAATGGCCAATTCTTGCAGGATATTTACAAGCTCTGTCATTCATGAAGGCATTTGCAAAAACCTCACAAGCTCATCCGAGTCATCTCAGGACATGTGAAGCACCCAGGCAGTTGTTTGTGGTGTGCATGTGACACTGAGTGATTCAACTCAAGGGGGACTTTTTCACAGACACAGCCCACCCCTCCTCTGCAGTGAGTTATTGAGTAGGCTAGAGATGCTAAAGTGTTGTGGCTAAGAACGACAGCAATAGGTTGTGTTGAACAGAAACTGAATGTGCTCATTTCCGCCTTGAAGGTCACCTGCCATTGTGGTGGTCCCTACTGCCGACATCTTCAGCGACACAGCTTCCTCTCCAGCACACCTGTGACAATCTGCATGGTAACAAGCTTCATGACACAACCTCTTATCTCGTTGACAATACAGGACTGGTCAATAGAGGAGCAAAATGTCTCATCAAAAGTAAGCTTTAGCCAGTTAAAAGTTATATTTAAGACGAAAAAGCTCAGATTTACAGTCTCCCAGCTGAAAACAGCACATCCCATCAGCATCCCATCAATGCTACATGACCTTTCAAGAGTTGGAAGTGACATGGCAAGCCATGCTGGGGCACCGAGAGAGGAGTAGCATGTAGGCTACCATCAACCCATAGGCTGCAGAGCGCTACAAGCTGTGTATAGCCTAAGAGGGTATCTTACCAGAGTTGATAACACCATGGAAAAACTAATTATATTAAAATTAAATATCATAGGCTAAGTGAAGACATCATTTATTCTGACAATTAACTTTCCACTCAATCCTTGCTTGTGTCGGTTGTAAGTATCGCTGACAGAAATGCATTATTTTGCTATTGGTGAATACCGGCCTGCGCACACATCATGGACTCATATCAGCATGCCTGGTTAATTAAATTAGCGGGAAACTTAGGCTACTTATTTAGTGGACCAAACTCTAGGGTAGCATTTGAAAATCTCTTCGTTTCTAGATAAAACAATATAACTCCCTTAAAAACAGAGTGTAGAAATGCTCTTTAGCCTAAAAATGGTGCTGCCTCCTCACAAGGGCAATTAGGCTACATGCATATTAAGCCCGGCTTTTGCATACAAATTTTAACATGTAACCTATTAATGGGTAGCATAATAGATGCACAGATTTTTCACTTTGCTTTGCAAAAAAACCCGTGAACTGTGATTTCGCAAAAAAAAAACAAGTGAGCCATTTCCAATTTAACAGCTTGTGTTCAGTGTTGAGTTTTTCATTTTACACATATCACTTAAATCTTATTAACATTACATTTCATATAATGAGGGATGGATCTTGCAATACACTTCCTTAGGCTATTTGCCTAATGAATAGCCTGTTACCAAAAATACAGTAGCCTACCGCTCTTGAATCCAAGAAGATATAACCTTAGTATATGGGAGAAAACTTACCCATGTCCGATCGTTGTGTTCGCAAGGCGTTCGGTGGGTAGTTTCAATGTATCATTTAAAATCCATCCAGTCAGGAAGCTATTATATCATTTCCACTTAAACTGACATAGCCTTCTGCAATCTGTCAAACTGGACGCGGCTTCAAAACGCCGTTAAAACAGTAAAATGGCGTCAACTGAGTGCTCAAAATAGACACAATTTAGAAACGATCAATTATCAAATCGACAGGTTTACGAAAATTAAACGTGCCAAGGTCCTCTGCGTTGAACGATCAAAATGCGCAATCGCTCACTGATGAACTATGCAATTTATCAAGCCAGGGTGCAAAAAGCCCTGCCGTGTTGCTGGTCAGAGACCTGCATAGCTTCCCTCTCAAATCATAGACTTGGGGGTGGATGAAACTGCTTCACTGCAGTGAAAACAAACCCGGAGAGAAACGGTGTTAGTATCCTTTAGTATCCAAAGTCCCAGCGTAACGCTTCCGAGACGTAAAGACGTTGTAAAAGTGATTTCTTTAAGCTTCTTTCCTCGTTTTGGTCAGTCGGAGTTCGGGATATCTTCTCTTAAGTCCTTTACACTCCTTCTCTCGCCAGTCCCGCAGCAGTTTTTGATAATGATCTCACAGTAACATGCACTGGACGCTGCTTCAAGCACAGGCACAGTGCTCTATGTCGCCTCTACCTGTCAGTAGAGGCGCACCATGCAAAGCCTACATAACTTCAAATTCTCCTTGGAGAGATGACCACTTATAACGAGTGTTTCTATGGGCTATTAGGCTATTTCATCATGACAATTAATCATTGTAATATAGTGTCGCACAGGCATACTTGAGGACAAATTTAAATGATATAATTATGTACCCTAGTGTTTAATTAGCCTTTGTTTAAGCTACTCTTGTTTTACATTACCACAATGTAATATTATAACAGTAATGACAGCCTGGCTGTTTCAATAATCTTTAACAATGAATGCCATCAACATTTTAAATAGACATTTAATTGGGCAGGTAATTGCACTGATATTTTAGGGTACATACAACACATTGGCGAGGAAAAAAAGATTCCTTCATTTTGGCTAGGCGTCTGCATTTTTGCGTTGATATTTCCATCAGTGTTAGGTTTACCAGACGTGAATTGAATTTGAATTGAATAGTATGAGCTCGCATGATTTATCTCCCCCTAGTGGAACTAGATGTTTCTCGTCTTGGTGAAAGATTATCCACATTTTTGCCATGTGTGAGTGCCGTAAGTCATGCTTTACACTATAGCATAATAACTCGTGGCAAGACACACCTTGCAGTCCATAGAGTTATAGCTACATCTTAGAAATTATAGCATTGGAATAAGTTAATCATTGGCATCATGGCACAAAAAGCACTGGGTTCCTGCCCTTTAAAAAAAGGGTAGTTTTGAAGGATAGAAATTAATATCCAGTTTTACTCTGCTGATCACATATGTGGTTACAGGAACACTTGTGCTTGATACTGGATGTCGGCTTGTTTCTGAAGGTCACTGGAGGAGATTCACTCTTTTTCTCAGTTGTCTAAAAGTCTCTGAACTCAGAGCCAATGGAATATACAATTATTTGCCACATTAGAACTGAAAACAGACTCCCAGCTCAAGTAGATGTGACAACTATATCACAGATTCAGACTGGTTCCACGCTTCCTTTTGCCTGCTTTCACGGCAGAAATGTTTCTTTGACACTATTTTCAAAACACCACAAAGACATAACATTTTATAAAAGCATAGCTCATTGTTCGCACTGTTGGCGAGGAGCCATTTAAGCAGCGTTAGCAGAAGTTGCCAAAAACTGCGCAATATTACAGACACAAGCAAGTTTTTCGGGACTAAGAATGTGCCCTGACCCTATAAGAGTGGCATCCACAGATACACGGCTGCCTCTGCACCAGCTATGACCCTCATGCAGTCTTGATCATCACATCTTATCTTGATGGGTCCTGGCTCGAGTTGGCAGCTGTTTGTGCCTGCAAGGCTGATAGACTTACCTTTGTTAGAGGGTCAGCTATGTTGCTGCTCTAGTTTACAGTCGTTGTTGTTGAATAGCCTGACCAAGAAGGTAATTGCTAAACTGGGGGGTGGCTATGATATCACAGAAGAACTTTCTGTTTAGACTAATTTAAAAAGAAGGATGATTGAAAAGTTAATCATCATAAAAAGACAGGTTTGTCAGTCATCTGCCATACGCCACAAGGTATTTCTACCACCAGGGCCATTGGTACTGGTTTGAAAAATGTGAACTGCATCTGCATCTGCAGAACTAAATTGTAGACCAAAGGGCAAAGTCATACTGACAGGTATAAATGACAAAATTATGAACTACAACGCCATCCTCATCTGGTGTTCTCACGTTCAAATGTCTGGATTAAATTATGCTACTCCAATGTAAGCTGTGTATAACACCTTTATAACTTTGCATAAAACTGTAATAAACAGTACAGCATGTGTTCATAGACCCAATGTGCATAACTTGTACCATGTGCTATGGATATTTTGTTGATGAAGTTGAAATAATTAACACTAAATAAGCATAAAGGCTCCTGATCATTTCAGAACATTTGTTGCATTTGTGCCAATCGATTATATAAAACGATTCTGGAGACGCCTTCGTATCCATATTCTTAGCCATATTAAAGATTCAAAGAGTATATTTAAGAGTCATTGCTTAATTGCTACAGTATCACTGTATCACATGTTCATATGCGTTCTTGTAGCCCATGTAACATTGTTTATCCCTCTGAGAGAGTTTTGTACCATCTTTGGTAAATCAAGGACACAATAATGAAATGTCTGATGTTCTCTCCATAACATCTGGTAAGAATGAACGAAATAAGACACATATTAGGCTTATTACTGATGATGCATTTAAAATGGAAAGGGAAGTACCAAAGTGAAATAAACTGGGATTAGAATGAAAGCTTTCTTTCAATGAAACCTTCTTTGTGGATCTCGTTTCCTTTTGATGATACATGTGATTCCGTGAATGAGATTACTTTTCCTGGCTAGATGGTCAAAATGGGCGACAAAGCCTTAGCCTTGGGGACAAAAGAGTCTTTTAGCCTCTGGGCAAGGTACATAACCCAGATTTGAGACTGTGTAATGACTTTGCATTCTCTGTTCCCTCTGTTCTCATCTGCTGGTGGTATTTAAATGCACCCGAAGTGCTCTGCAACAAAACATCTTTTTTCCATGTAAACTGAGGCATATACTATATCCTTTCTAGTTGTGTTGATCACTGATATGCAAATGCACCCCACTTAGTTTCATTTACCACTAAAATAGCTCAGTGTGTTGAAGATCTCGTTGATCTTTTCTGTGTAGCCCACTATGTGGGAAGTGGGATCTTGAATAATTCTCTTACCCTTCTAGGCTGTTCACAGTGTCTGTTTGACGTGTCATTTATTTTTAATTTTTTTTATTTCTGTATTCTCAATCTTACTCATCAAATAGCCCAGAGCTACACCTCCTCAGTGTCAAAACCTTGGTTGTGAGATGAATCATCTAATCTTCCAGGAGAATGAAATCAAACATATAGTCAGTGAGTTCTCGTGAAGTGGAACACAGTTACCTCTGCATGTGCATAACAAAAGACAGAATGGCCACATTTGCAGAAGTGCACATTTATCAAAAAGTGTTGCAGTTAATTACAATACTGTTCAGCTATCCATATATAGATGTCCTAATACTTTTTTCCTGAGGTATCTGACAGTGAGTTGTTTAGCTCAAAGCATATCCTCATGTTTAAAAGCTGTCTGGCTTTCTGTTTCTGATCAATATTTTGCAGTATCGCCTCCCCCATTTGACTGAAATAGCCAAACATGTAGAAATGATTGTTCAACTACAATAACAACCCCCCCCCTGCAGACACTTTTGGAGCTCTCTGCTCCTGAAGCAGTACAAACAACCTCAAAACAAGCACATATTTTTCACATAATAATGACCTTTGCTTAATTTCATCAAAATAGGAATGTGTTTTAGCCTGACTGTAATATAAACTGTTGACAGTAAATCATCATGGTTCATGATGGAATGTTCTCCCTTGCTGTCACGAAAGCACTGGGTCCTTGTAATAAGGAACTTATTTATGGCCTACTTCCAACAAGATGTCAATGTCTCTTTCTCCCCACAAATGATGAGGAATACTTTTTGTCTACACTGGTATGACTAAAAAACAAAGTCGAAATTATTAGCATGTCATACAAATGAATGATGGACCTAGCATGCACTTTGAGTGTTTCCCCTTTCTCGGCTGTGGTTTCCTGTTTGATGGCAGCATAAGGGTCCTGGGGATTTCTGCTGTACAATTTTATTTATTCTCTTTTTTGGTTAAACAGTTTGGAAGAGAGGGCGTAGAAAGTTATTTTGAACACAGAAATGAAAGATGTGGCTAACTTTCAGCGCAAACAGGTTGTACTTCATTAAATTATAATGTACAGTATTTGTCCAAAAAATAGGATCCAAAACAGAGGTTATAATGGGAGTAGTTCCCCATATTCCCATTTATTTCTAGATTAATGGAATAGGATCCACTACCCATAAACCTCTGTAACTAAGTTTGAAGTAAACAATGTCCCATATTTCCCTCTTTCAAAATGTAATAAGGGATGAGCATAACAATAGCTAACACAAGAAGTGTGCACTTAGGTATTACTAGATCACAGTCTTTCTTCTTTTTGGATGTGAGGCATCGTTTAAGTGGCACTGTTTTAAATGAATTGTCGTGACTGTTAGGAGCTTGAGTGTGATTGCATTTGGGAGGCACAGTGCAGGTTCAGCAACAGTTAAGCAAAATGTATCTGATGGGGTTAGTGCACAAAACCACAAGTGTGTTTATCAAAGTCAAAGGAAGTGGGCGTTTTATAAGAAAAGAAACTTAGCCAACCACTTCCTGTTGAAGTGGGAAACATTTGATGGCGTTACAAAGTGTACAGTAAACAAGTAGAAAGGCATAGAAAGGCGTGGGGGAAAATATGGTTTGGAGTTTTGCCCTAGTTTGTGACAATATTACATGACACAGTAGATATGAAGCCTTGACTGTATTGAATTTGTGGTAATACAGATCAAATTGAAAATTGTTGCTCAAAACCTCAGACCAGTGTTGCATGCAGAACCTTGAACTTTGATTAATCTGAAATGTGTTGCCTATGAGTTCAGAAGGTCTCTAAGCACAGAAAAGGTCGTATTCATTTTTTCACCAGACAAGCAAAGATGCACTAGTCTCTTGAATAACCTTCAGACTTTGGTGCAGTCAAAAGTCAATTACAGCAAGGATGAAGAATAAACCAATTAAGTTAGCAAGTTAGTGACTTACAAAATCCACAGAAGAAGTATCAGATTGGACATGTTTCGGCCTACGACTTACTAAACATTCATGCAGGTACAGCAGAACAAATCTGTGAATACTGAAAAAGGCTACTGTTAATCAATAAATAAATTCCAGTAAGTTAAAGTCAAGCACCTTATCTGAGTGGTGATTCTTTATTTTACTACTTATTTGACACTAACCTAGATTTACCTTAATATACATATGTTGGATTGTAATTTATCTTAATATATCTCAGATTGTGTTAACATGTTAACTACCTACACATGGTCAGTTGCCATTTGTTCAGATATCTTATCCTAATTTTCAGTAATGATGAATCTGATTGACACCTTCTCCTACTTAAGTCTTGGTTTGAGGTAACAATTTTGCACTTTCCATCCATAATGAGTACTGTGTGGAGGAAATGAACAGATAGTCAGAAATGTAAATAAAATAAATGATGTGTCATTCACACAAAGGAAACATCTCCTGTAGTCTATAGGAGCCTGTGGTTGGATGCTCCACAAGAAAGCGGTGACTGATAGGCTAACGTTTCTAATATCCAAATATGATGGCATAGACTATTAACATGCAGGCCTAATCCATATGTATTTGTCGCAGTTGCCTGACAACGAAGGCAGCAGAGTCAACGTATTTTCATTGACGAGGCTAATTTTCACCAGACTATCTTGCATGTTGTTAAGCTTAATAGAGAGCTACTGTCTAAATTAGGCTACCTAACCCATCGCAGGCTCCATCGAGATGTTTTAATAGTGGTTTAATTTCACAACACGTTAACGTAACCTGCCTGTTATAACTGAGGTAGGTCAGGGAGTCGTGCATGTTGCTCTGCAGGGCGCTCGGTTTGCGTGCGTTAACTGCGGTAACCGTGGCAAGGGAAGTTGAAGGGGGTGGTGCAGGGGCTCAAATGCAGTTGCCGGGCTCAAATTCAGATGTCGGGCAACAGGCTTTTAACTGAAAAGTGATGCCATCAGCCAAATTAAAATGGTTTTAAAAATTATAAAATGAGAAATATTAACAAAAAATGCCACTTATCAGGTGATGAGACTTGTGACACTTGACACTTATCAGGTCAGTGGGCAAAGGGGCAGGTGCTTGAGCATCACCTGGAGTATATCTGTCTACGTGCCTGGTTGGATAAGATTCAGTTGGCCCTTGGGCGCAGCAGACAGCAGATGACAGTACAATAACAAGGGCTCAGCAAAACAGGAAGGGGAAGGATTCAAACAGATAGATCAAGCATGAAGCAAAAAGCGCTATTGCCAAGCCACTGACAGCTTGAACTGAAAAACATTTCAGGTCAAAATAATGGCTTTTTTTGTGGATGAAGAGCAGTAACTGCATGCTCTTCATGATATAGGTAAATAATAAAGTAGGGTAAAGGTTAAGGAGTGTTGATTAGCTAAATTCATAAAATAACAGTGTGGGTCTGCTTGATCCAGAGGGAAAATAATGCATCTCCAGACTCCCATCACCTTTTCTGTAGTGTTTTCAACTTTGTGAAGTTGGGAGATGGGAGTCTCAAGATGTTTTCATGAGATGAAAAGTAAGAGGTTGCCATCTTACCATTTATCACTACATGAGTTGCAGAGCTAAAGCATGAGCACATAAGATGTGACTGACAGTGGTGTGTATTAAGATTAATGTAAAACTGCTCATTTAGATAATTAACCAGAGTTATTATACTGTATTTTGTTAATGAACAGAGGTTACTGGTTAACTTGTGCCGCCAAGTTTTTATTTTAGTCATACAACTGTGTCAATGACTTTTGCCACACACATGATCAAAGTGTCTTTTTCTGTCTAGGAAAAAAATGAGTAACCAGAGTCTTTTCAGAAGTGTCAGAAAACACCAACAATTTCTTGTCACACAATGTTCAAGTGTGAACTGAAAAGACCTTGAATTTTCGGCATGCCAGCAACTTCACAAGTATTGGTATGAGTGAGAAAGAGTAAGAAGGGGGACTCTGTGACTTCACCTATGTCAGTCAGTAATTTCAGATTTCATGTGTAAGAAAGACACCCATAAAAAACAAAGCACTTCTTCGATATCTCCCACTTAAAACACTATTAAAGTACTTCTTAAGTCATGTTCTACTGACATTGCATCATATGATATCATATCACATATTTATCTTTATCAATATCATGCATTACATTGAATCCAATGTTGTGTGATATAAATTATGAATATCTTTATTATGTTGTGGCACATCAGTTTATTAATTATATAGTCTCTCTCTCTCTCTCTCTAATATTTGTGTATGAGTCATTATACATGGGACATTTTACAGAAATGTTCACTTCTGGAATGGCAAGATGTCTGAAAGTGTAAAACTTAGACCACGTTATTACATAACTCATTGGCTGTATGAACACACATACATTCCAGTATACATATAATTGCAATATAGGCCTAACAAATACAAACCCACATGTTATTACTTTGACAGCACTGTTTGGCCAGCATACCATTAATTTATCTGCATCGAGTCCAGTACCCAATGACGAGATGAACAAAACTCACTCCTCTCTTCATTCAAGGAGGTAATTTCAGTCTAACAACTTGCACCAAATTTAGCACCACTAGATGATGCTATTGCTCAAGAAACTCTTGAAGTCAATTATTTATTTTTTTGAACCGGAAGTCATTCTGAATGACCTTTTAATAATCAGGAAGTTATTTTCAGACAAGGCAGTTTAAAGTACGAACATGGCGTTGGACGTGAAGTCAAGATCCAAGCGTTATGAAAAACTGGCTTTTCTTGGAGAGGGACAGGTATTACAAGTCACTATTGCACATGTTCCAAGTCCAAAGCATTTAGTGTATTTGAACTTGATTCCTTGTCTCATTCTTCCCGTCGCTAGCGTTAGCACTATCAGGATGCCTTCCTGGAGACAACAGTGAAGTTATCAATAAACCAAGATAGTACTGTTGCTATGTGAAGCTGTAGTCTACTTGGATCGCTAGATTAAAGTTTACAGGTTTCTAGATTGTAAATCATGAAACCGTTTACCCTGCTTACCACGTCTTTACAGAACAGGGGGTTTATAGTTGGGAAATTGAGACCTATTTTAATAATTAATCTAGAAATGAAGTTTCTTATTTGTTCGTTTATGTTTAAATGACGTGTCGCTTGTTAAAGTTTATGACTAGTTTTGTCTCCAGTTGGATTTACATGGCTGGGATTGGATAGTTTACATTCCTACTGGATTAGTGCGGAGGAAAACTTGATATGAGTGTTTCTGTCTGTGTTTTTGTTATAGTTTGCCACGGTTTACAAAGCCAGAGATAAAACAACAAATTCTATAGTGGCAATCAAAAAGGTAAGGTTATCTGTACCCAGAAAAATTGCTTATTCTTAACGTAAACCTTGGTTCTTTTTGTAGAATGATTTGCTTCAAAGTAACTTCTGCCAGTAATGTTTCGACTTAATGTTACTGAATAAAGATTCAGTGTCCTTATTTGTATGCAACACCATACTCCAATGTTACACCAACATCAAGCAAGAATTCTGGAAAATTTGAAGCTTGTTCCTTTGTGTGTATTTTCCTCCTAGATCAAAGTTGGGCACAGAACAGAAGCAAAGGATGGTATGTAAACCCCAGACACTATTAGCACTACTGACCTTGTATGCATATTCAGTTCAAATAGTTGACAGTCCATACATATCTGTAGACATGTCAGATTTGTTGCATTCTCAACAACTTACTTTTCGTTCCTGTTAAAGTGACTGTAGGGATGTACAGTAGGCTATTGTGTAGTCTGTACGGACGTGAGACCCTTGCCTTATTCTTGAATCATGTTTTGTTTCAGGCATTAACCGGACAGCTCTTCGGGAGATTAAGTTGTTGCAGGAACTGAGTCATCATAACATTATAGGTGTATGTGAGAATTTATACCAGACATTTCCTGTCACTCCATTTTGAGATTACAGCATATTCTAAAAATCTGCATTTAATGCTAATGTTTAAATACTGTTTTAACTATTAAGAATGACATTTTGGACTGATTTTTTTTTTCAGGTTAATTAGTGGTTTTGGCTATATAGCATTTCGATTTTTGTGTTCTCCTCAATGCGCATTTCAAAAGGCAAGAGGTGTGATTTCTTTGCTCTTGATTCCCACAGCTATTAGATGCGTTTGGACACAAGTCTAACATCAGTTTGGTGTTTGATTACATGGAAACAGATCTGGAGGTAGGAGATTGTAATTACTGCACTACATGCATCATTGTAAGTGCTGATGGGATGCCCTGATGTGAAGGGTGTGTGTCTGATGCACTGGTATATATCATGTGTCTATTTTCAGGTTAATGGGATTATGTGAAATTGAATTCCGGTTGTAAATGGTAGATTATACAGTTTGAAATGTACCTCTGAGTTGTACAATATACAACTAAGTGCAGCCAAAATTAGACCACACATTCCAAAACATGTATTAGTCTCCTTTTTAGTCTTCCTCTTATTCTTAGTATCCCATGAAGATCAAGCAGAAATGACAGTATTGTAATTAGCCTTTATAATATCCCCATGTAAGATTTGTCCCACTGAAATTGAGATTTGATAGATAGATAGATGTATACTTTATTTATTCCAAGGGAAATTCAGAAAAACTAGGATTAGGATTATTCAATTATTTAGGAAAACTAGGACATAATTTAGGATTACTACATTTTCTCTACATTTGCCCATGTGTATGTCATGATCTGGAGCCTCAGAGACAGCACTTATAGTGAGGAAGTATGCTGTGCTTCAGATCATGACCACTTCAGAAAGGCACTTAGCTGAATGTATGTTTATCCCATAGAACTCAGTGGAGTGCCAACAGGCTACACTCCCTGGATCTGGGCAGGGGCAACAGATTAAAACCAGTTAGGGTCGGTTATGAGCAGATCCCCTAGGGAAAAAATGCAGGAAGGCACTTAGGAAAATGATACCACTTCCATAAATGGCCTAGACTGTAATGCCATTATCAAATCAGGTGATGTATTGTTTTTTAAGAAACATTTAAATCTTATTTGATTCCATGTGCTGCATTACTGAAAACCTGTTTTGTGTTAGGTTTGAGGAGTAAGTGATCCATTACTCATGTAATTGTTTACTTGGAAGTCCACTCCAACTGACGTTACCCTTTCAGAGTCAGCCAGCCAGCTCTCAATCAATGCGTTTTGGATGCCATTCATTTCTAACCACTTGCAATGCAATCATAATGTGCCTCATTATAGGTTTGAGGTTACCAAAACAACTTGATTAAACTTTAATGTGTGGTTTTGATGGTTTTATTACTTTATAAGAACTGGATGTTCTTTGAGTTATACCATTCTGTTGAGAATTTGGTGTTGTCACTTAGGTAGGGAGAATGTGATGAAGTAATGGGAAATGTAGTTTTTATGTCTTTTGTATTCTTTAATAGCATCATTATGCGATATACGGAGTTGTCTGTTGTCGTGTCTGTGTATTCTGTAACCTTAGCATCTTAGGACAATATATGGAGACGTCTATTGGTTTTTACTGTTTTTCTTTTTAACAGGTGATCATAAAAGACACTAGCCTTGTATTAACCCCGGCCAACATTAAAGCCTACATACTGATGACGCTTCAGGGACTGGAGTACATGCACCATCACTGGATCTTACACAGGGTAAGATGTCGTCATAGGATGCACTGTAGGGTGCTGTGTAGTGATGGGATGCGTTGTAGGGTGCTTGAATACTATACTCGCTGGAACTTCCACACTTCCACTCCATGTGTGCTTATATTATAAAAGAAAAAAAACATTATTGGTTTTGGTGGATTCTTGTTGAAGTCCAAGTTTTAAAGACTCTAAAGAATTATATTGAGGTAACCGCTTCTCAGAATAGGTGGTGGGTCAGTATCCAGTTTCGTTCATTCAAAAGTCCTGTGGTAGCGTTTTAAGTTTTATGAGTAATAATAGCCTCTGTGTTAGTCATTACTTTTAGGATTCAACCATGATTATCAGCAGAGAATGAGTTTTACTGTATTTCTTTGAGTGAGAAATGGAACAAGTTGCTATTCACGACCAAAAGCAGAACAAAGTGGCATTTAAAAGGTCTTTTCAGTTGCCTTTGACGTAGAGGAACAACAAAGAGGATATTCTCCATGTGATGATGGTGGTGGTGGTGGGTGAGGGGAATTGGGATTGGTTGCAATTTAAAATCTGACTGATATACCTGATTAAAGATGTTCAGTAGAGGTCTTTTGTTGTTAAAGTATCCGTATAAGGAAATGGCTCATTGTTGTTATTGTCAGACATTGCAGATAGATACCTATAATATTTACTGGTGTATACAAGATAAAGGGGATGTGAATTCTCACCTGACGAAGGGAATTGACAACAGGCCTCAGAATCACATAAAAAAGACACCATGTAGTTAACTTAGCATATGCTTGTGGGTGGTTCATTATGTGGTATTGTACTAATATCTAATATCAAACTGAAGAATAAAAAAAAAATCCTGTTTTTCTCATTTGGTTTCAAATAGGATTTAAAGCCAAATAACTTGTTGCTTGATGAAAATGGGGTCCTGAAGCTCGCTGACTTTGGGTTGGCAAAAGCTTTCGGAAGTCCAAACAGGGTTTACACACATCAAGTTGTCACACGGTACTGTATCTTTGTAGTCTATTCCCCCAGACACTGACTTTGTTGTGTATTATACATTTCTATTAAGTGGTAATGTTACTTTGGGGGGAACAATCATGGATTTTTTAAACATTCTCCATTTGTTTCAGGTGGTACCGTGCTCCTGAGCTTCTCTTTGGTGCCAGGATGTATGGTGTAGGTGTGGATATGTGGGCCGTGGGCTGTATACTCGCTGAGTTGCTTCTCAGGGTAAGATCACAGTATATGGGGTCATGTTTTCAAAGTGGCATACTAAGCATTTCTCAGCCCTTGGTGAGCCATGGGAATTGAAGCCATGACCTTGGTGTTGCACATTGCAACCCTTATCTATTGAGATGCAGGAAAGATTTTAGACTTTACTTTTTAAATTTGCATTCTCTCTCCATTCTTGCCTTCAGTTGCCATTCTTGGCAGGAGACTCCGACCTAGATCAACTGACAAAAATATTTGAAGCATTGGGAACACCAACAGAAGAAACGTGGCCGGTACGTTTTTATTTACAGCAGTTGGCTCGCTAAACATGGACACTGGGCAATAAGCGAAGGAAAAGAGGAATTCCAATAATTTACATACACCCTCCAACAAAAACTCTTGACTGGTAGACTCAAAACACCAAAGATACCATACTAGTTTTT
>NW_024880405.1:0-24983 GCF_900700415.2 Clupea harengus
GCCAAACAAGGCACAAAGGTTCATCTCTTTTTCCTGCAAGGCCTATTGTCCTTGTTCCCATCTTAACAATGGCAGCTAGAGTGTGAGCGTGTAAGTGACTATCACATCATCATTTCCTTTTCTATGAAGCACAAACGCATAAAAAAAAACTGATTGATAGGATTTTTGACACGATATTTTAACTGGCGTCCCGTTGGACTAGATATGAGCAGGCCAAAAGGTGAAAGGGCATCAAAACCTCATCCATCATCAGAATGACTGCTGCTTTAATGAACCTAGAAAGCACATTTGCTTCAGATTTGCAACAGATTTGTTGAGTTTAAAAAATAAATGGATATCCTGTCTTTCACAAGGCAATATGACTGGTTATGATAGAATTGTTTCCATCAGCATTTGCTACAGTTGATAAGGGTATAGTGTAAGTCATTAAGCCCATCCAACTAATCTGCGGTAACCAAATAAGTCAATATTGTGACATCAGTGATGCAGCAGCAACAAAGACTGTGATGCAAAGTACAATTGTATTTTGGATGATATTTCATTAATCTTTCTACTGGAGGGGAAAACAATCACTTGAACAAGTTGAACGAGTTCAATGGGATGAAAACAACCTCCATAAGAGTCTGCACTGTAGTAGTAGCAGCACCACATGATTTAACTTTATTCAACCAAGTCAGCTGTGCCTGTGTGGCACGCCAGTCACTTTGAGTGGAGCCAGCAGGATAGCCAAGTTCTAAGATCCTTTTGGCAAAGCATTAAAACATAAAATGCCCAAGGTATCAAAAAAAAGAGAAGGACTCACAGAGTACTTTATATAGTTGGTTTGGTTGAATCAAGTTAAATCAAGTAGTGCTACTTAAGCTAGCTGTGGTAGCAGTGATGGTGGTAACAGTAATTCAAGCAAAGAGCACTAAAGAGTGGCATTCATTCACAGATTAGATTGGTACCAATTTGAGTATCAGTGTAGATCTAGGTTGCCTTCTCTGGACTCAAAAAGCCCAGAATGGCTCCAAGCTGCCAGTAGGCCACTAGACCCTGAAGGAAGAGACATGAGTGACAGTGATGACAAGGGATGAGGCTAAGTTCTACAGTCACACAGACAATAGTGGTGCTGACCCCCTCTTCCTGGGGCGAGAGAGCACAAAGGGCTGAAACGTTAGCCGTGTCAAAAGGGAACACTGAACATTCAGTTGCATGAAAAGCTATATCAACAGCAGGAAACTGGATGCCAGACCTCTTCAACATCAGACACACTTTGCGCAAGACACCATTCTACATTCACTGATAAATGCGGCAAAGTAGAGCACAGTTTGTCCCAATGAGTTAACAGTGGCATAACATATCAGGCAAGAGTTAAATAATCCCGTCTTCGATTTGGTGCAGCATTAAGAAGCACGACAGGACAACACAAGAGGATTTTAATTACAATGAAGACATAAGACAACAGCAATAAAAAAAGGAATGAAATGCCACAAGTCCACAGCAAATATTTCAACACAAGCTCGCCAATGGGGTGATCCTATGATTCATCCACGCGAAACGCAACACCAAACCTTATGACTCCCAATGTCACCCTGGGACAACATTCACGGGATTGTAATCCAACTGCAAATGGGAGAAAAATAAACCCACACTGGAGGAAGAAACAACAGAGCTCCGGGTTCAAAGCAAACATCGGAGAGGAGAGGCCTTAGGGGGTGTGGGGGGGGGGGGGGGTGTCAAGACTGCTTGGATTTTCACAGAGCAAACTTTCATTTGCATCTTAGGAGAGCCACTATTTCACTTTGCCTTCGGCTTAAACCATATATCGTAACTACGAGGCCTATGTGCCTCAATATCATAATGTGTTATGACTGTCATAAAACTGGTCACTGTTGCAAATGTTTACTGCTTGACCTTCCAGGCATGATTTTGGCTCAAGCTGGTCACCCAGCATGGGACCTTATGACTGTAGCAGATCTGGACTGAAACTAATAGTCAGATCACATACTGCTTCAAACCAAAAGAGGATGGGCACCCCTGTTGAGCTGGCTTCCACCTCACTGCTTTGCCCAATTAGGTGGTCTTTGCCACCATCACCACATGCTTCCTCTACTGGCTTCAGGCCTGGGGAAGGGGAGCTCTGGTCCTCTGCTTTTGAGCTTTGGGATAATAAAAAAAAAGAAAGATCTACACAGATTTCAATTTGAATTCAATGGAGTAGTTCTACATGGGCGAGTCAGGGTAGGGAGGAGCAGCGGGTCTGTTCTGCTAACAAGCAGCCAGAGGCCTCGTTTCTGTGCCCAGGCACACACATGGAGCCTGGCCAGAGCTGCTGATGACAGAAGCAGTTTTTGCTCTCCAAAGGCAAGAAGACGGATCAGGAGGGAAAACCGAGAGAGAGAGAGCAAAAGAAAGAAAGAGAGAAAGAGAGAGGGAGGGAGAGTGAACTGAGAGAGACATAGGGAGAAAAGAAAAGCTGATTATCTGTAAATGTTTTGATTTTTCGCTTGGTTGGAGCTAACCAGATTTTATGGTTTCAACAGTACAGTTGTTTGAAAGAGATATATATTTGGGAACTCAAAAACTGAATGGGGTTTCTGCATTTCCAGCCCGGAGGCAGGTGATCACCTGAAGTTCACCATCGCCCACTGAATACCACCCAAACACAGAGAGAAGTGAATATCATCAAGAAATTACACAGCAATGTGAAATGGAATACAGTATCCAAGAGAATATGTGTGAAATGTTCTTTTCATGGAAAATAGCTTTCACTTCCAAAACGTTTTTGTTTCATTTTATAATGAATGGGCACTTAATGTGTTTGTTTCACTCTTTCAAAAATAAATAAATAAATAAAAAATATTCACCTGAATTATGCTTTACTCTCGTGGAATAAGTTGTACGCCAACCTACAATTTTCAACCTTTCAACCTGCAACCTTCAATGCTGCCAAATCCAAATCTGTCCAAAATGTTCAACCAAAGTGGGAGCAAAAGAAGAGTAGCCAATCCAATTCAGGATGGCCCACAAAACACAACCCTTTCACAGGACAAGTCCATATCCACTGAAGCTTTCATTACAACATCTGAGGGAGAGGTGTTATATTGTGTATTCATAGGGCTCAGTCCTTCACAGGAAAGAAGGCTATTCCACCACATTTGTCATCTATAGCACTTACAATCAATGGACACTGTCAAAAAAAGCCATATAATGGGAACCAATGATTTAAAAAACAATAATGAGCCCACCCAACTGTTCTGTTTTTTGTGTTTATATTTTTCCTGTTTCATCCTCATCTTGGGAACAACAAAACAACATCACCTGTGAAGGCTGGGGATCAGTCATCAGTATAGGAAATCAAAATGCTGACTTCCACCAGGCTGGTTGAGATACAGATTAGGCCATACATGGACAGAGCGGCAGTGTGCCCCCCCGACAACGCAGCGTTCTTCTCCTCATCTTTTCCATTTCAGAGGCGCAGGGAAGAGGCTCTCCCGGCTAGACCCCTTCAAGCTACACTCCCCTTTCCAGCAGGTCCCTTTGCAGCAGTGTCACGGGTGGTGCATATGCACCATCACCCCCGACCTGGAAACTAGCCCATGTGGAACTCTGGATTCCATGTGAAAATAAGGAGAGAGAGCAGGAGAGCTTTTTCAATGAAGTGATGGGGAAAGGGGGTTGGCGGTTCGGGGGGGGGCTGGTGGGGTGGAGGGGGTCAAACAAGAACCTCACTTCCTGACAGGCCCGGAGGCAAGGGCTTGGGGGAGGGGAAGACCTCTCCCTCCTTACCACAGGATACACACTTGATGCAACCGCAGGGGCGACGGCGTTTAGTAGAAAGTGTTGGCTAATAGCTGACCACGCAAATATTGTTGCAATTAGGCAGGGCTACAGTACAGTACATGGGTGAGGTTACCAATCACATCAAAGTTTATTTGTCAGTGTACCGTAATAGATACCAGCAGAGAGTGAGGGAACACGCTATTCTGACTAACAACAGATACAGTAAGTGACAGCAAGAACCTTACATTACCTTCCCTTTGAAAAAAATGTCACGGAATTTAAAGTAACTTTGTTGCACAAACTGAATATCCGACAGAATTTTGTTGTTGATACAAAACAACTAGCATTTACTCTCCATGCCAGAGATGCTTGGGCCAAAAACATCAAAACACTCACAAAAAACAACAGCTGCTTTGTAAATGATAAACCTAAAAACAGGTTACTCAAGGGCCCTAGCATTAAAGGCTTGGCAATAATTAACCATAATATTTTGAGTCTCCACTCCCATCAGTGTTTGGGACACAAGAGGAACAAAAACTTCCCCATAAGACAAAAAAACTATGTGACCATACGTAATACTCTACAGTCCACAGAGATCTACCTTGTTCACTTGGAACATTTTGAAAAACTAAAAGACTGAGGAAAGAAAGCAAATGAAAAAATCTGCAAGCTTGCAAGATCCATCCCCAACCACTTGCTATTTCAAGCAATTCACTTCCAAACTAACTAACAGTTTGATCCAGCATATGGGATAACCCCCTCATCATAAAACAGAGCGGAGAAAAAAAAAATACAATGACAGTCTGGGAAAGACATTTTTCTGCTCACCAATCTTTTTTATTGAACAGCATTAAAAAAAGAAAAGGCCCTGTACTTGAGCTGTACTATGAAGCCATATTTGCATTGCTAGATTTCAACCAACCACCCCCAGCGCACACATGCATCAGACACACACACACACACACACACACACACACACACACGTTTGGTCCTCACTCCCCGACCCCACCCACAGAGAGGTGGCAAAGCAGCGGGCCTCCATGGCGCATCCACATGTTTGCCGACTTGAGTGCCACACACACACACACGGTTCCACTTAGGGCCCTGCACCTATAAACAGTTTGCCATGACAGCTCGTTGGTCAGGAAGTGCAATGTTGACTCCCGAGCATGATAGGCACAAGCTGCCGATGACTGATACCCTGACACTTATCATGGGTTTACTGAGTGCATGACCTATCTCAGCTTTCCAAGATGGATCCACTCACTCCGACAAACACCAAACAAAACAAACATTCTAACGAGCTTCCCGACATCCAAGTCACTGGTTTATGTGTGGACATGCGAGAACATAACTGTATTTTCTCAGGTTCATGAAACATATGCCTGACAACATGGTTTATGTGGGGAGTGAGCTATCACATCACTGTTTTGTTGACATTTGCTTGTTAGATGGTCCCATGTGAGCAAACTGCCAATGCATCTGACTATTCAGAGGTGGGTAGTTTATGCACATGATGGAATCATAACTCTTGAATAACAGAAACACAAAAGTAAGGATTTTGTGGAGATTAAACAGGGTAGGGAACACAGCTCAGTTTAAAACACTAAGCGTTTTTACATCCTCTAGCTACACTGCATGACGGTAAATGATAGTAATTAACAAAATAACAAATTGCCTACAAGTAGCCTAGAACGGCCTATTTACCTGGGCTGAGGAATGGTCTATTTACATAGGCTGCGCAATGACCTGTCAGGTAATCATGACATTTGTTCGTTGTGTGACTGACCATGTTGTTCAAGCCGTCAGCATACACAAGCAAGCAAGCAAATAAACAAACATGACACAATTTAATATCCTAATATCTACAATCAAGAAAAAGAATGATTAAACTAGTCTGTGATTTTTCAACATAACGTTTACAGTAGTTGCTGATCCATTGCGATAGGCTCTGGCAAATAAGCTTAGCTCATCCAATTTAATACGACTTTCTAACTTCAAACGACAATATAAATTGCTGCATTAATTCATTGTTGCATAATGTTGCATTATTAGGGGAAAAAACGTTACCGTTTTTTTCATGTCATGGTATGGCAGCGTATCTCTTAAACGTTAACACTAGATATGTTAACTCTTGTTAATTCTTGTTGAAATTCTTAGAATGTAGACGGACTTCGAAGAGTTACTACCAGGTTATAAACGTCACAAAATTGTTACATTTCGGAAGTTTGGTCGGCGGAAGAAAACGATACAGTACCCAAATCTGTGTCGATTATTGGCTAACTTTGTTAAGGAAATCGTAAAGTAATTTTAGAACGTTTAAAAGACATAAGCCATAAGCTCACATAAACTATATTTCGCCCAATAACCTCCATAGCCAACTACAGGACTGAAACTCCAGTTCATATTATGTGTAGCCTAAGTTAGCAGCACTTTTTACATGGCCAAGACAGCTATGGCTATTCACAGTTCAGGCTATGCACAAACTTTTAAAAATATCCCACACAACCCACAAAACACTGGATGCCGCTTTGGTGTGCAATCATACTATTTCAATGTTGCGAAAGTAAGCAATTGAGTCTCTTGAAAGGAGTAAACCGCGTGTACTGTCCAACAATATCATCGATACCAGTTGCAGAAGGAGAAAAAACTCACACCTGAATAGCCAACTTCATAAGAAAGTTTTCGACACTC
The DNA here is from genome assembly GCF_900700415.2 of Clupea harengus. Classification (NCBI taxonomy): domain Eukaryota; kingdom Metazoa; phylum Chordata; class Actinopteri; order Clupeiformes; family Clupeidae; genus Clupea; species Clupea harengus. Next base: position 6,460 of record NW_024880405.1, read on the forward strand.
TAGGGAAGAGGAGACGGTGGTTCAGACGCTTTTACAACATTATTTGCTAACGCAACAAACAGTTAATGTTCCTACTAAAACTTTTGGAAAAGTTCAGCCATAGTCAAATGATTCCAGACACTTCTAGGCCTCTTCTGAGGCATTCTCTTACCGTCTCCGCCGCCGCTCCCCGGGCCACCTTCAACACCCGACACACAGCCACCGAAACTCCAACGGGCCGGGGTGCTGACGGAAAAGCGAGGAGGAGGAACTTCAAGAAGGGAATCTATAGCACCCTGGCCTACTCAGTTTGGAACGGCGAACTAGGGGGATAATACGCCGCAGCCCTCCGCTGTTTCAGAGACTCGGGAATTCTTTTGACAGCTCTTCTTCTTTTCCCCCTCGTCTCCCCCCTTATTTTCTCTTTTCCTTTCTTGCTGCCAACAGATACGAATCAAAATACTGTCACACAATATGGCGGCGGTGCAAGTGAGCGCCTATCGCGAGACTCCTTCTTTTTTTTTTCAAAAGGGAAAATAAAATTAGAGAACTGGGTAAGAGTGGCAGTTCGGCGGGCTTCGTAAGAGTGAGTGGAGGAAAAAAGAATGCTGTTCAAATGGAAACTTACACGAGACACGTGGGTGGAATCGAGGTTAGAGGAATTTATGAATGCACTTTGAGTTTGAGTTATGGTTAGAGTATTCTTGCGCTAAGCAGTGCTCATTTTATCAAAAGTGTCCAATGCGGTCCACGAAAGGTCACTTGTCCACTTATGTAGACTATATTCCAGAGCAGTAGACATGAAAGGGGTGGGAAATCATATAGAGCTGGATAAATATTCCAAAATGGAATAAGTAAGCCACTAATCCATCTTCAAGACTAAAGAATATGTAGGCTGTAACACAGGCCTAGGCAGGGTTAGCTCTCTTGAAAAGATGTGTGCATGTGAGGTTACTTTGTTAGGGACAGCCTCTGTGTATCGCTCTGTCTTTCAGGATGGGATGGAGGAAGGACTGACATTGGTATGCTAATTTAGGCTAGACAGTGGGCAATATGGCGCTCTCTGATTGAATCTGCTTCGATTTCCCTTCTTGGTATGAAATACTGGGGAATATTAATGTCACTTACTGATGTGGGTGGCATTATTATTAGTCTTTTGACACTGTGCAGGCATCTCAAGTCATTGGGAATGCTCAGGCACATTCTGACCTGCTGAGATGAACTCTCTTCCTTTAGAAGAAGTTAAACCACACGGATGTAGGCTATATATGGATGCACATTTCCCTCTTTCTTGGTCTGAGACACTGGGAAATATTAATGTCTTTGAGTAATGTGGGTGCAATTATCATTAGTATGTCATGTCAACACTACACAGGCATCTAATGTCATTGGGATCATTCAGGCGAAAAGCACATTCTGACCTTGAATGCGTTTCCTGAAAGCGTCATTGAATTACCATCGTTGAATGATAGACTACACTCTCTCCCCACGGTTCCAACAAGCTTTCTTGATTGTCCATAAAGGCTTATTGGAGAGCAGTCACCCCACCTGGCCATGAATCCAGATCTCCGGGGTAATAACACTGGACCAATGAGCGCAGTAAAAAGCCAAAAAGCCAGACCTGTTGGCACAGCAGTCAGACGACACTCTGTTACAAGCACAGTCCTTAAAAACATGTATAAACCTTAGCCTAAGTCTATTAACAGGAGGGCTAGCCAGCAAGATGTGTCTAGTGCAAGCTAACCCATATGCTAGCTTCTACCTTTCCCTGACATTATCAAATTCTAAGCAATAGATCCTATAGGCCACCTGTCAATTCCTGTCCATGGTACATCATCTCTCGTCTCATAATTACGAGGTCTTGATCTTGTAATCATGAGGTCTTTTATTGTAATTAGGAAATCTTTTCTTGCAATTACGAGATCTTTTCTCAAAATTATGAGATCCTTTTCTCGTAATTTCAAGATAGTAAGGCATAATTACGAGATAAGGTGTGTACTTTTTTTTACTTTTGTGAATGCAATGTGCTTCTGAATTGTTTTCCTGAAATTAACTATTTACTAAAACAATCTGCGAAACAGTGGCACCCTCACCCCAGTTGAAAAGATGTAAGCTAATTGTAGATCGACAGTCTCCACTTCACAGTTAAACCAGAGATGATTGAGGCAGAGTGAGAGCACTTTTCCTGAGAGGCTTAAGAGAAAAGGTTCATGCTGTAAACTGACACTACCGCCAACGATTTTTAGAATACTAACCTCTATCTCTACCTCTACAGTAATGCGCATTCTGAAGTTGAATATGTTTGACACGAACCTCTGACCACTCACTGCCTACGTAAACCACCCATAATATTCACTTGTTCCACAGGATAATGTATATTATATTATAATTGTTATTATAATTATTGTAAAAATAAAATTTAAATATGTGTACATTTTGTAAATATTCCATATGTTTTGTAGGACATCTTGTTTGGGATAGTAGTTTATGTTATTCCAACTTTTAATGTGGTTTGCAAGAGACCTCTTCGGCTGTGTTACTTAGCTAGACTTGCCACCACCAAGGCTAACCAGCCTGCCAGATAGCTAGCACTAAATCTTCCATTTCTGCTTGCTAACTAGCTCTTAATGTTCGCAAACTTCGGCTGCAATAATTATTCGACCAAAGTAAACAATAATGGATAAATGAACAAAGGTTCCATACATCTGTCAGTCTTAATATGAGCAGAAAGTGAAAACAGCAGGGAGGGCAACACATTTTATCACCAGAAAGAGTGACTGTGATGGTAAGAATACTCTTTAAAGGTTCAGTATGTAGGATGCAGTGGCATCTAGCGGTGAGGCTGCAGATTGCAACCAACCAACCTATGGCAAATCAAAATTTAGCAGCTAATACATGCTTGTATGAATGGCCAATCTTAATGGAATTTTGTAGGCTTTAAATCCTCACGAAACATTTACAAAATCATCCAATCTTTCGCTACTTGATGATTGCTGCTTGCTATTTTAAATGTATGATTCCTGTGTGTGCACAGGCAAGCATATAGTGTTACTGCTTCACACCCTTTTTTACAGCTGAGACAATCACAAAGTATAGTTACTTACATTTTTTTAAACTGAAGCCTAATTTATGGTCGACCTTTTACGCAGACACACAGAGCCCTCTCCGTCGTTGCAAACCCTCTCCGAGCACCTCTCCGTGGCCTGACCTGCACCTCCCAAATTTTGTAACTATCTGTCTCTGTCAATCCGTCAATACATTGCTGTTTAGCTTGTGGGTAGTAGCATACTTACATTAGATAGCTGGCTCAGACACCTCGCAAATCCCCTCAGACATATTTTTCAGTTACAATAACAGGTTTTTACATTGCACAGTGTCTATCTCTTGGTAACTTTTAAAAAATCTAAGCAAAAAAAGTCAAACAAACAACTTTTATGTACCAATACGACCTACTACGGAGTTTAATCGGCATCTTTTTTTTTTTCAGCGTCGCGATTTAAAACGTTGTGCCCCTACTGTTCTGGCAGTGAATTGCTTTGCAACACCCATCAACCGTCTGAGAACTGTAAAAGGTTCACGAGTCATATTTGCTACATGTGTTTTTGAGACGTCTACGTCATCATGATCAATACTTTCCTGTTGGTTACTGTATGCAGGAGCGGGCCTTTAAATGCTATATCCAAATGTCTGCCTTCATGTAGTAACTCATGGAACTTGCGTAACTCAAGTATTTGGCAGAAAAATCGTTGACATTTTTTTTAAGTTATTGTACATTTACATTACATTTACATTTAGTCATTTAGCAGACGCTTTTATCCAAAGCGACTTACATATGTGCGACTTACAATTGTAACAATAACATTTATATTGTTATACATTTTTCGATATAAAAATGTACTGTATTGAAGCAACTCACTGAAGTACTTAATATTTTATACTTTATTTAATAGAAAACACTTGTTGAAAATGAATGTATCAAATATGATACAGCAGGTATTTAAGGTACATTTATCAAGTATTTATCTGTAAATCCCTTCATTGTTTTTGTATTGCCATTCATGATGCTGACAGAAAGATCATATCTCAGCAATTACATGAAACTTGGTATATGAACTCAGGATCACTTCCTGATGTGATGCAAAAATGTTAAATCATTTGACCACCGGGGGACGCTGTAATAAGCATAATAATTGGTTTTTTTTTTGTGGTTTTGTTTTTTGTGGTTTTTGCTTACGACAACAGGAAATGAAAAGGCTGTGAAAAGTTTCTGTCCTGATGTATCAAATATAATACAAAAAACATAATTCATTAAACCAACTTAAAACATAATTTTCTGGCTATTATTGGATGTGTCAGTCTATACAGGGTTAACTTGTACACACACACACACACACACACACACATATATTATTCTGTTCTTTCATATATTTTTCTTTTAATGTTTAAATTTTCTTAATTCTTGGTCATTCTCTCACTTTAGGCGGTGGTCATGTTTCACACTGCCATGTGGTACATCTAGTTTTGTTTTGAGAATGAGGGGTGAAGAGTGTGTGTGTGTGTGGGGGGGGGGGGTCACCAGCCGCCACTGGATTTCATGGATCCTGGGACTGGGAGGTCGGTCTTGTTTAGTGGGTGGTCAGTGTCTCCTCTGGAGGGCTGTTCTCAGACAGTTCCCAGCCCCCGAGGGAATTTGAGAGAGCTGGAGGGGAGTTGCACTGTGTCATTGTGTTGGCTTTTATTTACTAGTAAGGCAAAATGATTGTCTTATGAGCTCTTTGATCAGGCATATTCATGCATAAAGCCTTTTCTTTGCTTAATTTTCCTCTTATAAAGTGTGTGTGTGTGTGCCTCCGATGTTTTTGGGATAAACCAAAGCCCTCCTTGGCATCTTGCGCACATAGCGTCCAGGATTCATAGAAGTGTGTTAGTCCTCGTACAAGGTCTGTACACATTGAAAGCATTAAAAGCAAAACAACCACGGAAATTACAACAATTTTAAAACTATGACAAACATGAAGTAGCCTAAATACTTCCATACTTAAGAAAGGACACGAGTAGTCAAAGCTGTCTTGAGAAGGCAACCTCCAAATAAATCATAGAATTAAAAGGCTCACAGAAAGACCTTACAGCAAGGTTACCTACTTAAAGCAGACCAGTGCTACAAAACACAATCGCAAAGCCCTAAACGTGTTTTTCTTCAGATGTTAAACATGAGGAGTCATTCTACATTCCTTTGGTTTTACGCCCACATCACCCCCAGTAGAGCATTTAGGGCTGTAGACAGAAAGCTAAAACCAGGGGCACACCCTCAACATCGTAATTCTGATTTAATCACTGTAGGCTAAGATTGTGAACATATGTATGGAGCACATACGGGTCATCAAGGGGGAAGAAAGTGAAAATAACTTTCCTCTCTACTCAATCACTCGTTCATTTCATCTGCTATCAGCTATAACTTGGATTAGAGTTGGCTAGGGAATACATTAGCAGGTGTATCATTAAGGGCTCTGAGTAATTGGTGTTGACTAAGTTTGGCCTTGTTGCATTAGCCTAAGACATGTGGCGAGAGTGAAAAACCAGACACTTGCTGGAACCTCACTTGAAAAAGAGGACAGCACATTTGGTCTTCGGCGAACTGGATGGAAACACATGGCGTCTCATGCGTCTGATAGGCAATGACTCACACACACATACACACACGTTCAGTCACTCTCTCCCCCTAAGATACACATACAAACACACAGATATACACGTGTTCATCAAGTGTCAAACATACAATAGATCACACACACATATATATATATTTACTTTCTCACACTTTATGTTTCTCTCCCACACATGCTCACATTCACTCTTTCATTGTGACTTTCTCTCTCTCTGTCTCCCTCCCACTCTGACACATGCACACAGGGGAGGCAAAGCAGGCGATTGGCTGGGGCGCCGAGCTGGAAGGGGGTCCCCGAGGACAGCTGATTACATTAGTCTACAGCAACCACAATTCTAGGAGACTGCAATGACAAAGATCCCCTTTGAGGCCCTTACACTATTAGCTTGCTAAGACCTTCGTAATGAGGCTACAGTGCAGCAACACTGAAACACAACTACCTGTCATAAGCCTACTACTGGAAATGAAAGCGCCGTCGATAGAAAAAGAAGTGGTCAGTGAGGATCTCATTTACTGAAATAGTACCATTAAGTACCATTAACAGTGGTATCATTTTTCCCTGGGTTGTCAATTCTAACAACAGCTAACTAACTAACTTTATAATAGTGCGCTATGTAGCTAGCTGTTTTGTATAGGTGTTTGCATTAACGTTCTAGCTGCTACTGTTATTCCCTACACTGTTAATAGCTTATACTGTTTTTAATAAACCATTTATAACATGTAAGCGGCAAATATTTGCTTTGTATGGAATATGCTTATTTTAGTCTAACAGTGTACAAAGCTTTACCCTTAAAATAGGCCTATTGGTAGATGCCCACTGTGCTGGCCTTGTTCTCTCAAAACCAATAGAAATAAAATCAATTTTATATCTATCTGTGCTCTTTTCTCTGAAGGAGATTTGCTTAAGTTTCATAATGCATCCCAATAAACAGATGTTTCCACAGATAGGCCTCATGAAGGTTGGATCAATTTATCACAACATGAAAATGACAGTTGCCTTCCAAAATATCCTCTTACATTATTCTGTATAAAGTGTCCTGTCTACACACACACATTTTTTACTACAAAGACATATTTTATTTGTTTACAAGGTTAATTATTTACATAATTATTTATTTCTCTGCTCATGATGTAGGCATGCCCAAACACGGCAGTCACTACATGTAGTATCCTATGCACTTTGCTTTGTAAGCTACTTAAGAAAAGAAATGGTTCGCTTAAAGGATACTCTTTCTAGATGTGTGTGTGTGTGGACTGGGGGGATGATGTGTTAGGGGCCCCCAGAGTCCATAGAAAGCACAAACAATCTCTTTTTGAGATGTGTATATATAAATTTCCCTTCTGGCAGTGGCTAGTGGAAACCTCTGGACTAACTGAACTCTTTAGACCTGGAAAGACTCGACACTTAATTCAAATGCACAGCATCTGAAAGACACAGCCTTGTTTCATTGAGACATTCAAGTCAACAGTGCCTAACATATACTTGGGACCATGCACACATCATATGGAAATGGCTTTAAATCAACTGAGACATTTTGTGTGATGAGACTTGCAGCATGATGACAAGGAGATCATGCAGTAGCCTCACATGAAGGTCCTGGCTGTTGAAAGTTGCTATGTAAAGAATATGTATACTCACACCGTTTTAATCCAAGTGAGTACAGAAAGAGAACTGTAATTCGGATCATCAGATTTCCCATGTCAGTCTTTAGGTAAGGTAATCTCACAACAATTTCAAGCAGAATGTTGTGCATTAATATATCATTAATGATACTCCAACATATAGGTTTCAGAAAGCTTCGACATACCACTCTCTAGCCAAACAGAAGCCTTGAGATATAGCTAAACATTTTGATCATCATGTTGTATACGCCCTTGGTACTCTGTCTCTGTAATTTACAGTTCAAGGCCCAAAGACCTGCAATCTCCCTGCCTCCATGCGCTTGTCACCCCCTCCCTGTCCTCCAGCTTCATCCAACGTGTACGCACTGCCATAGATAAAGACGAGTAACTAAATGAATGCGAGTGAAATGCAAAGAATCTGGCGCATGTGGTGGAGCGTGCGCCAGCTCCCTCCACCAATGGAGCTCTTGGGAAAAGCCTCGCTGCTGGCTGGCCACCCACACTCCTGGCATGGGGTGAGACCAGAGGCTGGGTGCTTTTTCTCACGGTCTCCAAACTGAGCTGGCCTCTCATAGGTCAGCCGTGAGGACACCACACCACACTCGCCAGCTGTGGGTCAAGCGTAGCGGCCCTTATCCACCCAGAGGAGCTAAGGGTCTGGTCTCTTTATGGTCACAGGTATGGACAGCTCTGTATGCAGCATGCTGTAAGTGTGGTATAGGTGCTGTACTCACACAAACGTATGGGACTAAAAACACTTATGGGTCCTCAATGTTTAGCAATGCTTTTTTTAGGCAAAAAGAAAAGGGTCTTTGGTAGAACTGAAATCTGATGAAGCTTGCAATGGAAGAAAATGTGATGAATAGGCAGAAGTATACTTCTTCAGTACTTCAGAGGTTGTGCAAATCATAGGGCCTCTAACGTCTTATATTATTACCGGTCACACATGCCTTAGTGGGCTCCAAGTGTTCCAGATTTCCACATGGGTGTCTTTGCAATGGAATGATACAAGACCAAACCTAGTGTATTGAAAGAGACAAGAGACAGTTAATGGTTTCAGTGGAGATAGGGGGTAAAGTGTGTGTGTGTGTGTGGGGGGGGGGGGGGGGGCAGAAATAGGAATGTCACCCTGTCCCCTCTCGGTGATCCGCGTGGCGTAGGGATGTGGCACAGGACATTCCAGGGCCAGAGAAACTGACACCCCTGCCTTACATTCAGAACCCCTCACCGATGAGTCCAATGGACAGACGAGAAGGCTGTCAGAGAAACACTTTTACAACTAGAGACATTTATTAACACAGTCTTTATCAAGAGAAACAATTCACACAAATAGCGGTCTTATGCCTGGGGGACCTTTGCTAATGCCACAGACTCATTTCAGACCATGTCACTCCAATCCAAATCCAGAAGAAGAGTTTGTAGGCTGTTATTAGACACCGGTTCCTTCCCACATGACATGGGTTACTACTCCAAGTCTGGTTAACTTGCATGTTAAGTCATTAATTATTTATGATGTAACCGCTTTTATTTCAGCAAGGGGAGATTTATTTGTGCAAACAAATCTTGCAACATTGCAATTTCTAAGCCAGGTTACAGGTTCAGTGTCTCGGCCAATCAAGTGTGTCATTTATTTCCTGTTGGAAAAGAAGGATCGGTGCATTCACAGCATTTTGGCAGAACACTCTGGGAGGAATGTTAGGAGTCAAGCAGAGAATTACCTGCTATTAAGCTGAAAAAAAAAAAAAAACATTTTGGAGCTGGTTAACATGCCTGGGTTGCTGCTCTACAGACTTCACAATAGGCCCAGATCAAATACCTCCTTGGAGTAATCATGTCCTGAAGTTCCAGTTTTAGCCCTGGAATTATGGTCCTGGAAAACACAGAACAGAATTGATTCTATGAATGACAGTGAATCACACCAGTGGGGTTTATAATGAGTAATGAATAATGTATAGATTATGAATCAGAATGTGTGGTAGACATGCTGCATGCTAAGCTCTCCTCTAATAAGAGCGCTACCCAACGTCCCCGAGGATCTCGACACAGAAAAACATGAACTGCTTGCGAGAGGACATGTTCCTCTGGAGACGTGCGCGGAAAACAGGCCTCCAGCTATGTGAAGATGAGCTGCTTCACCTTGCAGAAGAAGGCCAGCTGCCAACAATAGCCTTCAGCAGCTTCTCACTTGAAGCACCAGGGACTGCCATTCCCCTGTGGGCCTGTACAGAGCCATTGCTGCTCCTCTGAAATAGCAGTGAGCACAGACCCATGATCCAGTGGGACTGACTGAGTCAGACAGAACTATTATTACAGTATCCAAATACACTAATACACTAAATATGCCAATCGAAATACTTTTCCAGTGCTTCCCTGTTCCCAGATCAGCTACTTTGATATTCAAATGGCCTAGGAGATCTACACTGGCACTGGTCCAGAAGCTTCCAAAGCACGGTCAGGCCGACCCACAAAAGCTCAGCGCCGAATTCCCTTTAAGTCTGAGATTACAGATGGAATGCTCAAAGAAAAAGACTCAACTGTGTTCAACTGCTTACAGAAGTCTTCATCTGTTTTGTTGTGTGTTCATTTTAAAATGGATGCCTAGAAATGTACTCCCACCCCACACTTGGCAAGAGGAGAGGTGTTCATGTCAGATTCCTTGCCTACGTTTTCAATAAAATGGATGTTGTGCCATTGCCGGCTTGATTTCCTCTCTAAAGGATTCACACCAACCACCACTAATTTACCAGTCAGAGTCACCCATAAACATCTGACATACACATCACAATGTGCCAAGTCCACCAAGCATCTTGTGGGAAGTACTGTAATAACGTTATGGTCATTATAAATTATTTTCACTTTCCCAGTTTTCTGCAACAAACTCCACGAGTAGAGAGTAGGCGGCCAGAACATGATTAAACACACCAATAAAGTACACTAGAAATGTTTTTCATGAAATCTGTAATCCTCACAACATGAAAGATAAAGAAATATATTATGTGCGTGGAAAACAGAGACTAAACTTAAGTCTGGGAAGTTTCCCTTGAACTTCCGACCCTTTGCTTAGTCACCATTCCCTCTGCCTTGATACACACACACACACACACACACACACACACACTTACCCTCGGAGCACACAAGCAGGCCTGTGTGAGCGTCGGAAACTTTGAGTCTCCGTGTGACCCCTTGCTGCCATGAGTCGGGCCCTCTAGGTTGTCTGAGGCATAACTGATGTTGTTTTCGCCGTGCCCTTATCAGAAGGCATTTCGCTAGCACCGTTCCCTCTTCCCTGAGGCCGATAGCACAGGTGTTACTCTCTCAGCTCCAAACCGGGCCTCACCCCCGCTCTTGTCTTAGGCCTGTGATGAGAGACGGTGTTTCTGTGGACGTTCTAATGCCATCCTGGCAATGGCAGTGTTGTGGTTTAGCCAGGGGCCAGGGGCCAGCTGTCATGTGTTCAAGTTAGGATAAGTATGCTTGGGACTATGTGGCCCCGCTATTCTTTATATAATCTCACACAGAACAATGGGCTTGATCTAAGGGTAGATTTCCCTAGTAGTCTCATATTATGTGCAAGGAGACAGGCAGAGCCTGTGGTTAGCCTAAGTATTGTTGGGGAAGCCCATAAGGTCAGTAGACTCACACAGTAGGAATACGAAGCAGTGTTAAATGCAGGGCCTGTGTTATTGTAATATTGTATTTCTAAAGTGCCTCGGAGTCACGGGTTTGCCACCTATAATCTTCTGTGAAACAACAAGGCATATATTCCCCAACCATCATAATGCATTGTGGCTGGGCTTTAATTAGACACCTGAGGATATGGAATAAATGAAATGAACTATGTCTGTGTATGCACAAAGGAGAGGCAGGATAGTACTGCCATTTCCGAATGCAAATTCAATGAAAGTTATTGAAAGCTTTTCATTTTGGTGCTTACGCAACTCGATCTTTTTTGCTGATCAGCAGTATTGTTGATGCGGTCTGTCTGTTCTGGAGCAATGACACAGATCTGCTGAGAGATCAGCTCCTCTGACCACTGCACTGAAACAATTAGCCTCTAAAACTTTCATTATTGTAACTGGAACTATAGGACTACCCAGGCAAGCTGTGCAACAACAACACAAGTAGTTGGGCTGAGGGGGTTAGGCTCGGGGTACAGTGCCGGACACTCTCTTGGAGACGACCATGGAGGACCACACCACCGTGGTGGAAATGGAATCACGTCTGTGTTAATATGCTTCACCCAGGTCATAAATTAAAGCTAGTGATTCCAGCACCAGCTTAGCTGGGGGCCCAGAAGTTCAGTTCAGCAGGTTCATTCCCTGGAGGACTGTGATGGATGGCAGTTTTCCAGCAGTGGCTTGAGGCTCTCTCTTGTCTCCAGGCTTGCATGCATCTGACACCAGTTTGATACATCTTATGTTTGTTCAGGTGAAGTAACTACTGGCGAGTAATCACTGGCATTAATTAAAGGCACTAATCTAATGATTACTTGGCGCTCAAGTACATTTGCCACTGCTTACACTGAAGTTGGAAAATTCTAAAGGTTATTGGATAATTAAGGATTGTTGACGTTTAAAGTAATGGTAAGATACTACCTATAATATTAGGACCTTGTGATCCTTGAAGTGGCATGCGTTTTCCACAAATTCACAGCCCTGACTAAAAGTTCATACTAGTGACTCCATGTGGCCAAGGGAGGGAACTACAATATTTTTTAGGCAAAAGCGTCACTGAGATTTATTCACCAACCTGACAGGGTTAATTTCTTGGGTTCGGTCCAATTGTACACACTTGGTCAACATTCACTGTTTCCCAAATAAGTCCAATGCACCAGGCATTTGAACTTGCAAAAAGGTGCACTGACCAATGCAAAAGTGTTGGACTACAAATGTGTAGGTATTTGGACAGGACAATTTTATCTAAATTGGTTTCAAAACAAATGCACACAAACATGGTTTTCTACGATAAACTATTAGAGTAATGGACTCACAGTGAAAGTTTAAAACTAATGTCATTACTTTAGGTGAGGATTAAAGGTGAGGATATGGTTCAATATGGGTCAGTGTACATCACCAAATTGGCAAAGTTCTGAACATGGGCACACCAGCCCATTGATTGCTACTAGTTTTATTGTAAGCTAAAAGCCTTTTTGTGTTGGTGTTATGACACTGTGGAAGTTTGTCCTTCAGTATCAACCCCCTCCCATGTGCACCCCTCCCGTCCCCCTTCTAACCCCCCTGACTAGCACCTGCTGGACCTGACGCAGAATGTGGCGTATGCAGTGGTAAATACACATGGCAAATACATTGTCTTCATAAACAACTGATGCCTGATTCCAAGATGTATTTGTGATGTTGTTGTGTTCTTGTGTTCGGAGTTCTCCATAAACTCTACTTGCACATCCTTGTGTAGTCGACACATACCTAGCCAGCATCCCAACTGAGCATGAAAGGTCATTGATGTGGAAGATGCCCGTGTGGGGAGAAATGAGATCTACATGATTTAAAACATACATGTATGTGGCCTAAGGCAGTGACGATGTGCATTCATTTACTCCTCACTGAGGCTGATCATGATGCTCCTTTCTGAATGATTTTATCTGTTTTGTGTCGCTGTCTTAGTCTCTCTCTTCATTCCATTTACATTTAGATAGTTCCTGCAAAACAAGCCGTGCCAAAGGTGACTTACACGCCACTAGAGGGATACATTTGTATCTGTGCTGGAGTTCCCCAAGAGCTAAACCCCATGACCCAGAGTTGAGCAACTAGAGCCCTATTGCCAAATCATCCTGGGTCATGCTCTTCTCTCTTGGATGTTCGGAGCATCACAAGGTCTCTTTTGAGATGGACTGTGTTTTCTTTGGGCACTGCCCAGATAATCATCGCCTCTCGCTGGCCAGCTCCACTGCACGGCCCTTCTGCTTGGATCGCTCCTGCGTCTGTCGCAGAAGACCACAAACCCAATAGGTGCTAAACATCAAAACTGGAAACTGAGAGCTGCGCCTTTGGAGGACAAGTTCTGGACCAACTGCCCGCTGTGAAGCCTGCTGTAGAGGGCAAGACTGAACCCCAATTTGTTATTCCAAGTATTCACTCCTCAGCGTAGAATAACAAACTCTTTGTCATCATTTGGTTTGCAATGTGCACATTATGAAGCCAAATGTAACTGAATACAGTATGACTCTTGGTTTCTAGCTTAACAATACTGACTACGCTTGAACATTTCACTGTATCAAAAGGCCAATCAAAGTGTATATTTAGATGACAAATGAACATCTGGAAATGTAGTAAGTTTCACACATAGCCTACCAGCTGTGAGCTTAACACTATTTCGGTTTCCCTGTCTGTCTCTCTCTCGCCAATTCAAACACAGCCGCAAATACACCTTTTTTCTCTCCTTTGCTCGCCAGTTCAGACAGACAGACACAGAGTAAAGAAATGCAAACATTAAGATCTGAAGCAGGAGGGTTTTATTACAATAGAGGATATAAAATAAATAATGACTTGTTCCTCATTTAACAGTCATTTGTACAGTGAAATTAGGACAACATAGCTAAAAGCAGCCAAAAGAGTATAAATGTGTTTATTTAATTATTATCATCATTATTACTATTATTTCATATCGATGTCCTGTACTGAGCTCTGGCCTCAGCTACTAAACAATGCTCCGGTGACGCAGTAATACATGTTGGCTATGTTGAGCGAGTGTGTGTTAGCACATGTGCATCTTCAGACACTGAAACACAGAGAAGGCGGGTGAGTCAACAGCCACTCGGCTCTGCAAAGTCCCTTTGCTATGTACAAGACCATAAACAGGCAGGGGCACTTAATGAAACACACGGCGGAATGAAGAATGTTCCTTGAATACCGCATCAGAGTACATTCCTTTGTTCTGATTGGTGTGGGGGACATGATTTGGACACACCTCAAACTGATACAGTTTTCCATCGAGGATATGCTTTTCAGGGTACTCAACCGCCAATTGAGCCAAATCATATTGCCGGTAGATGCCAGGGAATTCGCACAATAACCGCAATGTGAAGTACACGATATGGTTGTTATCCATGACCAATCACATAACAGGACCTGACGAGACAAACACAAAACTCTCAGAATCTGAACGCCGGTTTAAAAAAAAGGGGAAATAGCACCAATCTGGTCCAGTAAGACTGGGTAAACGGAATGTCCTGCTAAATGGCTTAGGGCAAGGTCAGGTTTCCGCTGATGCAAGGTGTCTTTGCCCAACTGAGTGTCTGTGCCCATCCTGGAACTTGTGGATTTGAAGTGCTAACATTTCGATTAAAGACAAGCACATGCAACAATTTGCTTAAGGGGAGAAATGTGAAGAACAGGCCTAATGGTGCGGCACACTAGGATTCACATGTGTTTATACTATTTTCATGACTCTTTATATATCTATACATATATATTTATATAAAAGCTCCTTAAAAGAGTATTGTCTGGCTTAGAGCTGTCTTATAACTGCCATATCTTTAGTGTCTAGACAAGACATAAAAAAACATTAAATACTTTTCATTTTTACCACTAAATTCAGCAATAACAGTGCATTAAAAGACAATTATCATAGCAATACGTCTCAATTGAAAATTCTTAAAATGTGTTCTTATGTACAGCATGTTAAAACTGTATCAACAAGGAGAGACAAATTCATTGGAAAAGAAAAAAAACTCTTAACATGTTGTTTTCTTTTCTACCCAGCAATAATAGAAGAAAGTGGGATTCACGCTTCACATCCAAATCGATATCTCGTTGTTTGCTGCCACTGTCCGTAAATGTTTCAAATCAAGTGATCCAAAATTTAAAAAGAAGAAGTTAAAAAAAAAAAAAAAAAAATGTATGACAAGACAAAAAAAAAGATTAAATCCTGAATGTCACGACACAAGATGGCAACTTGGAGGTTTTTGAACACAGACTCAAAAAAGGCACTGTCCAAACATTGAAACGCTGTTGTCTTGAGTCCTGGAGAGAGAAAGAGATAAAGAGAGAGAGAAGACCAACGCTGATCTACTGAGATCTACACTGTAATAGAAGATAAGCTTTTTTGAAAAGCTCAAGTAGTTCTGCATACAGAGGCAATGAAAGACATTACAAGTAAGAGGAGAAAACCAATCTAGACTGAGCCTGTCTTTTTGCTGCGCCTGCACTGAGCCAGCTTATTCTGGCCATTAGGACCTCGTGGTTCAACACTCGCACTAATCAACACAGATTTTGGGGGAGAACCAATCCCTGAGCTTTTGAAGTTCAGTCTAAAGCTGGTGACAGCCGTGTTCTGATTGGCTACTCGGCCACAGCTTCTTACTAATAAGGACGCGTGTTCTATGGGAACCTCAGAGCAGGACTACTGAGCATGGACCAGGTGCTCCCCTACCGCTCTCCCACTGGCCGTCCTACACACACACACACACACACACACACACACACACACACACACAG
The DNA here is from genome assembly GCF_900700415.2 of Clupea harengus. NCBI lineage: Eukaryota > Metazoa > Chordata > Actinopteri > Clupeiformes > Clupeidae > Clupea > Clupea harengus. The sequence continues at coordinate 22,180 of NW_024880405.1, forward strand.
AGACACTAGTCCAATAGGTCCTACACACACACACACACACACACACACACACACACACACTAGGAGCCATGGGGGGACCCTGCCACTAGTCCAATAGGCCCTACCCCTCTGTGCCTGCCGAACACAGAGCCTCAGATGATGGGCTAAGCTAACGTCTTCAGGCACAGGTGCAGACGCTTTCTTTTCAGTCTTGATGAAAGAAAGAAAAATAAAAAAAATAATCAACATTCTGTAGTTTTTTTCATACTCTTCCACTACAGGGCGGTGAACTAGACGGAAGAATGCTGACATAGACATGGCCAGAGTGAGCTTACTGAAGCATCAGTGAACTAGACGTTCACCACGGAAGAATGCTGGCATAGACATTGCCAGAGAGAGCTTACTGAAGCATCAGTGCAAGCATACCGTTAGGAGCTGAAGAGCAGACAGCCAAAGACAGACACTTCTACTCATAATATATCAACACAACATAGCAGAAGAAAGTTCCAGAAGCCGAAACCTGCTGCAATCAGCTGCTACTACATTATCATTATAATTACAATACTTAGTACATAGAGGTCACCTTCTGGTTAAGGCAGAGGAAATATCTAAACTTATTCAATAATATATATATCTATATATATATATATATGAGTAAACAATAAATACAATTGTATATTCTCAATATACATGCTTCTGCATTTTTTTGTCCTTTTGTCTTTTTTGTTTTGCTTTTTACAATATATCACATAAAATACAACTGCGATGTTGTGAAACATAGGAACGTAGTATACTGTACAAAAAACAGCCATATTACTCAATGATTTATATTACAATTACAATTGTCTGGGATGGAATTCCCATTCATTTTAAAAACCTCTTGGCTGTTTCAGCCATAAGAAATGTGTGATATCCAGCCTCTCAAAAGACAAACACGTGGAACAAGTCAAAGCTTTTCTCATTAGTTTAGTTTTGTTTTGTTTTGTTTTGTGTTTGCATAGATCCTGTATGGGGACTCCCATCACCACTGCAGTGGAAACAGGGACGGGTCACACACACAGAGTAACACTTTTGATCACCTCGCTTAGACTGGGAAAAAACCTTGAGCATTACAGCGGATTCTCCGCGCTCTTCAAAACTCAGAGCACACACACAAAATACCTCACATGTTCTGAGAAGCTGCTGGTTTTTCTAGGCTCGTGCCTCCAAAATCGCCCCTGGTTCCAGAAGGTTTTTTTTTTTTCAGACACTTGGCAAATGCACCTGACCTCATTTTCTTGAAGATATAAATAACAAAAGTAACAAATAAAAGACAAAAAAAAAAAAATAATGAGAAGAAATGTTTGTAATCTGTCAGCTAAATAGAATTCAAAGACATTCTAACTTCACTGTTGGATAATTAACATCGGCAAGGAACAGTGCCTTTTGCTTATCTGGTGTCTGGCTTCCCCCTCAACACATCCATGGGGCATCTGGGGGGGGGGGGGGGGAGGGGCAGACACACAAATCTAGTTTGTTTTCATGTGTAATGAGACTTTCAGGCTGGAGAGAGGCTGGAGAGAGGCTGGAGAGAGACGTCATTTCAACTGAACACAACTGAGGAGCTGCCTTTAGTCCAGAGCAGCCTAGGTGAGATAGTAAGTGGAGTTGGACAGCGCTGACAGGCACGTCTCAAAGACAATCTCCACCATAGGCTTGTGAAGCCAGACTAGCCTCAGTGTTGTGAGCTTTGTATGTTCCCCATACACACACACACACACACACACACACACACACACACACCACACCTCCGCATCAAAAGAGCGGTCAGGTTCCTTTGAATCATGAGAGGCAACGAATCCAAACATCATCCGAACAGGACAGTGTTGATGATCAGAGTGAAGCCAGTAGGAGTTTGGAGGTCATCTGTGGCCGACGTTATTAAAAAAGTAACAATAACAGAAAATAAAGAAATCTTCACACCCTCTAGTGGGCTTCTTGAGAGGAGCGTTTAGTTCCATCGTAGTGCCATTTGCTCCAGACCGCTACCATCATGTTGAAAGGCGCAGACACGGAGGCCATTTGAGGCAGCCAGGGGCTAATTCTCACAAGAAACACTCTGACAGTATTTCTCATACTAAAAGAATAATGAAAACACACTTGACAACACTAGTTTCTGTGTCTTCTGTGTTACAGTGCAGTCCCCTTTTAAATGACAGTTCTCACAGGAGAAAACTACAAGGAGAACAGGCATCCCTCTGCCTTCTGAAGTATCCATTCAGTGCTCAGTTAGGCAGGGCTTTGTGCAGGGGAGAATGAGTGAGTAAGAGAGAGAGAGAGAGAGAGAAATTAGATAAAGAGAACATGAGAAAAGGAGACAGTGCTGATGTTGGTGGTGAACTCCTGCCTCCCTCTGTGGTTCCTGGGCCTCGCTGGAGATCAGGTCAGCAGTGCAATCCCTTTGACTGAGTCATACCAAACAAAAAAGACTGTTCTTCTTTGAGCAAAACCAAGATAACATTCACAAACAAAAACAGAGTGTAAGTTTTACAAAAGCATCAGGAGGTAACAGTCTGGGGGCTGCTAGCTGCCCCATGTGGGAGATGAACACATTCAGTGACCTTTGAACTTTGACCTCCATGCCATCCTACCCCATTGTCACACCTGCAGACTCATCATTTCTATGCCATCTCACCAATTCCAAGCCTATCTGACCCCCCCCCCCCCCCCCTCCCATAAATAAAACAGACCAAACCAAACCAATAGGGGAAAAAGACACAGCGAAAGCCAGCACATTCGTTCCTACATTCATCTTTCTTCATGGTGAGAGAGAGCACGTCTCCTTA
>NW_024880406.1:0-24983 GCF_900700415.2 Clupea harengus
GAGTGTAAGTGACAGCCATGACACCATGATCACACGGACATGTTAACAAGGGCTCCGGAGACAACCATAGACGAGACAAAAGCCTGAGTGTGAACACAACAAGAGTAACGCTCTTCAATCAAATGGGTCCAAAAAAATTGAATGTCTACTCCAACAAATAAATAGATATACCTGTAGCCCACCCCACAACTAAGCATTAGTTATCGTTTCATGTTTTTGTTACTATTTTTAATGGGTTTCGCATTTATATGAAGAAATAACAATCGAAGGAGCTTAGTTTACGGTAAAAAAAAAACTAAAACAACTAGGCTACCTAACTGCTCATTATCCAATTTTTACCATTTAGCGTTCAGATGGTCAGATCCAAGGCGTTTGGATTTTGGGCTATTTTCGCAAAATGATGACAATCTAATCATGTTTAATTTAATATGCGATGCCCGGTCATGTTGATGTAGGGGAACACGGTGAATATTACAAAATGTCCGTGGCTTCGTTTGGTAGTACACCCATGGCGGAGTCGCAATGAAACAAAGGCCGTTTTATTGTTCTTCCATGACACGACTTGCGAAGAGCCCTTTTTCAACAACGTGAAATGGCGGACCGAAGCAAGCAAGGACGGTGAAATCCGACCTAAGGACTAAAAGCGAAAGCAAAGACGTGGACTCCGTGTAGGAAGCGGAATGGGAGCGCTTCAGCTGTGGGTTATGCGAGCTCTCTAATATTGTAGTTCGTCTTGATGATGAAATGGGCGTGAGACTGAAGTAGTCTATGCATACCTGTTCTAACAAGGAAAAGTTGGGTTATAACCTTGTCTTCTGCATTAACAAGTAAGGCAACATCAAAATTATATTTCACAATAAGATCAACTGGCGCAAGAAGGATTAGTGCGATTTTTTAACCTGGAGGGAGAACATGTTTACCTAACCACTATGTGATGTGCTTGAGCCATGTCCACACATGTCGTGTTTACGTTTTTTTGAAAACAAAGAATGTGTTCCTCGCCATGCACAGAGGGGTAGCAGCATTTCAGTGTGTGATTTTAGGAATTTCCTTTTTCTGGGGTAAATGTCGAAATACACACACACACACACACACACGCGCGCACAAACAAACTTTCTCTCTCACACACACTTATTTTTGTCTTGTAAATATCCTGTGTATTTTTGAAAAAAGTAAAAAGAAGGCTGTTCCCTCCCGGAGCTCTTTGCACCCTATACCATATTTGGATTTAAAAGGGAACAATATGGAAAGAGGCTGACCATATAGGAGGGAGGAGTTAATTCAAAAAGTAGATTTGAAAGTTCTGCACTTACATTCTTACTTTTGAATTAAGCTCTGTAATAAATACCTTTAACCAAATACCTATGAAGTGAATTCATCTTTCAATATCTTGAAAGTAGTGAACAAACATTTACAACACCAACACATGAATTTATCACTCACAGGATTGTTCTGAATGATCATATGTTTGCATTGTTTGTTGAGAGTATTGTTTATAAGAACTTGTGAAATAGTGAAGAGTAATAAGCGTGTGCACTTGAAGGAGTGGTGTCTGACTGGAGATGTTTCAGGGTGATGGATGGCTGGGCTGGAGGGTGCTTTTTTTTTTCTTTTTGTCTCTTTCCCTCCACTTTCCAGCCTGACCCCTCCCTCTATACTATTGTAACTTCAGACCCAAGGGGAGGTGGCTGACAATGCCAGAGACTCCTGCACACTTTCAGGACAGAAGAGTCCTGCTGCCTCCCTCATTACGCATTCATCTTGATTTAGAGTCAGTGGAGAAGGAGCGAGAGCATGCACTCATTAACACAGTGGGACACAAAACAATACATTTGTTCTGTTATTTTTGATTACTTTGACATTTTTTGCTTGATTTTGCCATGGCATAGGATCAGCGGGAGAACACAATGTCTGCTAACTAATCATATCTCTCCTAGTTTGTTGCAGTTATCTCTCTAGTATAACAATTTAATTGCTGTGTCTATGCAACACAGTTTACAGGACTGTAAAGCACAACACATATTTACCATGGTATCTCTTCGACACGTAATGACTTAAAGCCCCCCACCAGCACTGACAAACAGAAGTACTGACAGTCAAGCGGATGTCCAAACACACTAAGCCTCTCTCTGCTCCCTGTGAAAGTCAGCCCCATGGAGCTGGAGCAGGAGCAGCCGGCGCGTCTCCGTGCTGGCTCTGCCCTCGGTGTCACCCAAGGGAGGGACTTCAGAGGTCGGCTCTCCTAATCAGCCATGACTCAGGGGCCAGGAGACCCACAAGGCCTGCCATCTGTGCCAGACAGCGCATAATTAGCGGGGGGAAACCGAACAAACACACACACAGGTGACTGTCTAGTGTTCAGTCCAACCAGACTGCAAAGGCCAACATGTCAGAGATCTGTGCAAGTCCAAGTAATCTGTGGTTTGATGAACTAAAAAAAAAAAAATATATATATATATATATATATATATTTATAAACATACCTCAAATGTATGCATAAAGGACATCAAGAACCACTTTATTGCCCAAGTAGATCATCATGAATGACAAACCAATGAGAGTATGCCTGGGGTTTTTATGGACGAATGAAAAGGGCCCACGCTGCAGGCAGGAAAGCGGTAGCGGTGCACAAGCTCCTGTCCTGTAGTGGAGAATGGAGAGGGCTATTTGGAGGGGGGAAAGGAAGACAGAGTCCACTTCCTGACTCACAATGAAACAGGAAATACAGAGAACTCTGCTGGACAAACATGATAACCCATATTATCCCCCATATAAAAAGATAGGGATAGGGAGAGAGAGAGAGAGAGAGAGAGAGAGGCCCCTCTTGAAACCTCATCTCTTGCGACAGAGTTAAGAAAGATAATCCTGTGTGCTTGGGTAAACTGGCTCTACAGTGCTCCCCTCTGACGCCAGACTGTTGCCTCACTTTACTCAAACCCTCTGTTAGACGCCACAGAAAAGTCTGTGCTGATGCAACCATGACTTGCTCTCCCACTGGAATCAGTTGGTTTCTGCACTGGCTACACAGCGCCAAAAAAACGAAAAGGACGGACTCAAATGCCGCGCCTGAGTGCGAACTGCAGGCTGAGGCAGAACACTGCCCGCATTCCTGTTATGGCATTCCTGTTTTTCCAGTGGGAGACAAAGATCCAAGTGTACCCTGAGGGAACAGGAAGTAATGACATAAACCAGACGACAAAAAAGAAAAACCAACTGTTTTTCCTCGTTCCCATGAACTGTGGCCCTCACTGTAATCCAAGACTATTGGGTGTATTATCCAAAAAGTACTAGAAAGTATTACCTTTGAGACCGTGTGTAAGATGTTTGCACAAGGCATTTGCACAAAGCACGCAAGCCAACCCTCAAGGCGGTGTCAGGTAACATAGAAAGATACTAGAATATTGACCTGGGCAAAGAGGCAGTGCTAAAGCGGTTTGGTTTATACCATTTCTCCCAAAACTGGGACAGCATTTCCCATTTGAGCATCTGATGAGACGACCATAAAAGAGAACCAGGTTAATTAAATCTGTTCTGTAAATGAACGCAGGGGCCTTCTTGGATTGAAGGTGGCATCAATTTATCAATGGCCTCTGGAGTTTTAAATTAAAAGAATGGAATGCAGAGCCACTATCAGTACCATTAGTCCTAACCTGATTCCCTTCACGAATGAACTAGCTAGGTACATGCTGTTTAACTCCATACAACTTGAGAGAGGAAAGATGTACGTGTGCTGCTGAAATGAGAGTGGGTGTCATGGCCGAATTGGCTGTTGAGCACACTTTCGGTGTGCGGCCCTAAGCTGCTTAAACCTACTTTCAACTCGTACCAACTATAGACGTAAGCAGAGAGAGAGCGGGTCATTAGATGAAGGGCAGTCACAGCTTAGTTTGAGAACAGGCTACACTGCAGGCCTCTTTCCACACGGGCAAACCTCAAAGAGAGGTCATGACCAGGCAAATGCTGAAGAAACAAATCCTGAAGAAACAAATCCAGATGCACTCATATCAAAGAAATGATTATGTTACATGCAGTTGATGAATTGAGTTCCAACATGCAGAGTATTGTGACTGATGTTTATCAACCTTCGGTCAGTAGACATAGTAGATCTTATATGCAAAATAATATGCGCAAATGCTCACAGCCTTTCCACCATAAGCTAAACACTGAGAGGAGGATTGCATCTTGTTTTTAAATCTTAAGCCTAAAAAACATACAGAAAACATTTAGCTAGGTTCCTATGTGCATGTATAAAGAAAGAAATTCACAGGGCTGCCTGTGTGGATCAGCTTTAGCCTAAACTGGCCCACTGCAGCAGCGTGTGTCCAACAGCAGCACCAAAAGACAGATCATCAGTGGAGTATGAGGAACCGCGGATCCAGTTAAGGGGTGCCGACTGATCGCCATGGTGACAAACTCGGTTCAGCCCCTCCCTGGTATGAGGTCAGCGTTTCCATGGAAATGGACCAGCTGAGTGGTAATCTGGCCTTGTTTATGTGTGGAAGAGTTTTGGAGGGGGGGGGGGGGGGGGTTGGTGGCATGTCACCGACTACTCCTCTGAGCGCATTTGCATGTTTGAGCGAGTGAGTGTGACCGTGCACACACACACACACACACACCATGCTCTGCAGATCAAAAAATGAGAGCACACTGCTCAGGATTAGTAGAGTGGCGAAGAGAGAGACACAGAGCGAGCGCATGTAGATCTGGGTCAGCGCAAATATACCGCCAGCAGAGCAGCGTTTGCTCAGAACCACAGAGGAAAACCTCATCACTCAAAACCAGAGGTGAAGATTACACACGCCGCCCTCCGATTCAGCAAGCGGCGGCGTGCTGAAAAAGGTGGCAAAATCTAGCCCACACGTGATCGATTCTCGCTGCTTCTGAGAAGGTTGGGCTTTTTGCAGGGCATTCGAAAGATAACAGCCTACATCATAGGTTGAGGGGAAGGGAAGTGGGCGGGGGAGGACTGCCACTCATCTCCCTGCCCCCTTCAATTTGAATAAGGGAGGTACATCCCCTAAATGACCCCTCCCCCTCCCCCACCCTTCCCATCTCAAAGGGCTCATTACCTTTGCCTGGAGGAGGGACGGCCAAAGGCATAAAACATGCATTCATTCTTTTCTCTGCCCCCCCCCCCCTCTCTTGTTTAGCCTCTCACACAAACACAGCCTCTAGCACTGCAGTGCATACGTGCATGCGTGAACATGAATACAGCCCTCCCTCCCCTTCCCTTCCCCTCTCCTGCTCTCTCATCTCAGAGGCACTGGAGGGCCCTGGCAGCACGGTGAGGCATTGAGGGGGGGGGGATTGCATTTTAGCGCCATCAGGTGGTAGAGTTGGGTACAACATCAATACATGTAGAAAATATGGCATGTAAAATAACTCTTTATTGATTTATTTGTGTTTTTTTTTCTTTTCCTAAATGGAGTCCATTTGAAGTAGACTTTGCCCTATAAGAACATTTTGCTCCCAAAACCTCCTAAATGATTCAGAAAGAACCACAAGTTCACTTACTCCAACAAACATTTAATCAAACTTCTCTTTGAGTTCTTGATCGTCTTCCCACAAAAAGACCACATCGAGACACGTGAGAGTATGAATGAGGTCGAAGTGCAAACCCAAACCCCTTGCAGTCCCGTGACCTCTGGCTGGGTGTTTAGCTTTTCCTTCAATGTCCTGATGAACCACGGCCATTCACAGAAGCCTATTCCAAGAGGAGCTCATGATTTAAACCACTATCACACACTGCAGTGACAACAGGTCTAAGAGTGAGGTAAACAAATTTACAGATTTATACGTATATGAAATTATACTCAGAGTCGTTTATGTGACCCTGATTGCTGTGGTATCATCAAAAAAAAAACCCTGACCTTCGCTGTCCAATCTGAGCAAGGACGCCGTCAAAGATCAAGCAAAGCCTGCTCCTAGGGGTAGGCTTGCTGAATAGAGGGAGGGAGGGAGGGAGATGAACACACAGTTCTGATGTTGTTAAGGCCACCCAAGTCTGTGTTCCCAGAGCCCAAGGACACACACTCATGGACAGACACCGGAGAGAGGCGATGCTGCTGCAGGGGGGGGCGAACAGAAACTGAACGGGGATCAGGAGCTCAGATGGCTGACGTGTGGAATGCATACGCTCTCTCTCCCGCTCACTCGATCCACTCACTGGAGTGAGCTCCCCTCACTTGCCCAACGTCAAACTGCAAGAGAACAAACAAAGATAGGTTGGTAGGTATACAGGTCATTTAGGCTTAATGCCATTGCCAGCACCTATTATTATTCTAATGGCAAGAACAGGGTGGACTGTAACAGCCATGAAGACTATTCCCTATGGAATAAGACATAGACGGCCCCCTCACGACCCCCATGCCTTAATTCTAGTTAATGGTTAAGACCGGTTGTAGGCATTTCATAGAGGACCCAATCTCAGCCAGAGAGAATGACAGAAGGAATAAATTAAATTCCACTGCTGATGCTGATGTTTTTTTTTTTTTGGAGAGTCTAAAGTTTGGCCTCACAAGCTGGTCAAAGTCGAACTGCCTGTTTGTGAACTACCACAGGGCTGTGTTAAGACTTAATTGCAATGTTGTCCACGGATCACAAAGCAAATCTTCCTTTCCCACTCATCAACAATAAAAGAACATGTTTTTCGGCTGACACAAGGCAGTGCAGAAGTGGTATACTGCATTTCAAGCACCACATACTTGTTGAAATTCTCATCTTGGAGGTTCAGCACCAGGCTGTTAGCGTCCAGGTACACCCTGTTCTGTGATGTAGCGATCTGGAGGTCACACAAGAGAACAACATAGAGGGAAGGAAAAGAAACACAGTTCATCAGTCACTCGCCAGACAGCCTAGAAGGACTGTACAGTTTGCTTGCTGCCTTGACTAGATGCAGAAAATAACTAATACAAAACAAGGATCAGAACAAAATAACGGCAAAAGAAATGATTTGACTCCCATCTGGAGCTGCATAAAGTCAGGAGCAGTGGGCAGTACCGTCTTGGCAATGTTCTGGGCCGCACGGATCCTCCGCAGTTTCAGGTAACCCGGGTTCTTGGTAACGGCCGCCCCCAGCTGCAGACCAACACAGACACACATGAAAAGAGTTTGAGAGTGTGCCATGGCCCTCTGTCCCTCATGCCCTGCGAGTTCACTGCCCTCCGGCCTCATTCAGCGCCCAGCATTGCCTCACAACCAAGGGCGCACATAGTACTGACGGCCGCCCTGTGAGCCGTTAAGTGCAGCACACAAACATGCAGAGGCATGCCAGACAGAGTCTCCCTTCCCCCACCTGGGGCCTTCAAACATACCGCTTTGACACACGGCTACTCAAGTCTCTGTCCACAAATGGGTGCTTTTATAGTCTGAGCTTACAGATGATCAGTATTGTTACCAATTCACCAAGTACATTTGTTTTCTAGCGCAAATAACTTAACTGTCTTGAGACCATACTTATATAATGTAATGCAGCCTGTAGATAATCCTAACAATGACTTGTTTTTACCATAAGGTTGCAATTTATAATTGCTCCAAGGCTGGTGCTTTCCGTGTGTTGAATGTTTTGAAAGAGAGGGGAGACACAGAGGGGGTACACAGGGCCAAAAACAGACACAGAGACAGGGACACAAGGACACTGACCATTTTAGCGGCTTCGGCCTCTCCTTCAGCCTGGATGATCTTCTGTCTCTGGTCCTGTAAGGCCTTCTCTACGTAGAACTGAGCCCTTTGCGCTTCCTGCTGGGCTACACAAACACAGACAGACAGACAGCGCTTAGGAGGTATGTTTGCATCATCATTGTTTTTGAAATGGGTACAGTTTAATTAAGGACCACAATAATCACACAGCAGTTTTACTGATTTACAATCAATTGTGCAGTATGTTCACCACCACACAGAAGCATCCAGAAGGCAAAAGAGGAGACAGCGCTCTCTAGTGGCTCAAACAAAACATCACTATTTAATAATGAGTCCTGTTCCAAAACTAGCAGGCTAACTACCTAAAAGGCATGCAAAAACCTTGCAAACACCACCAACAGCCCAGTTGACACTGATAGAAGCTTGCCAACACACTATCTGGGACTTTTGGCAGTAAAGCTGGCATTGTCTGGCTGTAAAAGCTTTTCTTCTATTTTTGCAGGGTGTTCCAGCCCGGAACACAGAACTACATAGGGCATATCCTGGATGACTAGTGGGAAAGACAGACACAGGTGTTCATCTGTCCTTCACAAAACTAGTTGCCTATTAAACCATACCTCAAAAACTGTCAAATTGTTGCATAGTGTTACTTTATTTCTGTGGTCTCATATCGGCAGACACTTTGATTTAGTTCAGATTATTAATTGGGTTCATCTTCATTGATCCTCCCAACAAGCTATGTTTAATGCCATTAAAACGGTTGATAATTGTTGATAAATATGTAAGACAGTCCCAAGGCGGTTTGCCCCAGATTACCTTTATGATTGCAAGCAAACTGTAAAACCCACTATCTTCACATTGTCCAAAAAGTGTACCAGATGCTTTAAGATAGGCCCAACACAAAACAACAACTTCAGTTGAATAATTTGTCTGCCTTACATGTAACTTTCGCTACCGGTATATGTTAAATTATTAGTTAAGTTCACAATGGCTGCTAAACTACATAATTTCTTCCTGAAGTACAATAAAACTGTGAAAGGACCAGACAACTATTTGACTGAGAAGGGCTCCTGGACTTATACTATCCAAAGCATACAATTCATAACCAAAATCTGACATATCTTCAAAGTCCTTCTTTCAAGGACATTTAATTGTTTTTCCAGCAACAGATTGGCTGACATCTTGTTGTTTTACTATCTGCGTTTGCAATCTAGTCCAATCATCACACTCTTTAAAAGTGGACAACAAGCAGTTAGATAAGAGCTTATGAAAAATGCCCTATAATTAATTTGTTTGTTTTTTTGCACTTCCAATCACAATTTATTTCCCTACTTTCTTATCGTTTAGAGTTGCCCTACAGCTGCATGAAATAGAAAAGTACTACATAATTACTTTTTTTTTTTTTTTTTTTAAACAGTAAAACACCAGCTGTTTGATTTGCTGTTGACACCACCTCAATGGACTACTATAAACCATATAGCTTACAAACAGAGGCCCATCATCCATCATTTATTGATGAGATCCACTAGAACCTCAAAAGGGCCTCTCAGGAGGCCACACACACACACACACACACACACACACACACACACACACACACACACACACACACACCCACCCACACACGGCCAGTGGCTGCTCTGCTGGAGGACTCACCGACTTGCTTGGCCTCCACGGCGGCTGTGTACTCTTTGCTGAAGCTCAGCTCCGTGATGGCCACGTCGTCCAGGATGATGTTGAAGTCCTTGGCCCGCTCGAAGAGATCGCGGCGGATCATGAGAGAAACCTGGGGAACACACGGTACACTCAGAGGGGTGATCTCACAGCGCGATGGTGGACGCACGCTTCAGCGGACAATAGTGGCGTGCCCGAGTGTGAAACAGGTGAAGCGTGAACGGCAAACAGATGTTTTTTTGGTCAAGAGATTTCACAGAGAGCACGGGTGAGGGGAATATGCCGACTGATGTTCTGCACTATCCACTGCTACTTTAGCGCTTCTACAACATGCCTTGATAGAGATGAAAGCTAACCTGATGGTCAACATGGAGTCACTTCAGTTTACAATGTCCGCCGAAGCCCTCAAAAAACAAGTAAGGAACATGCTGTGCAGGAGAACTTTCTAGAGTTACAATGATGCCTTTCACTTCCCTCATTATCGATGTAAATCACCTCCAGTGTCTGCTTTGGCATCACAGATTTCCCACACAGAGAGACCATGGCCAACACTTAACATGGGAATGCAATGTGAATAGCAGCTTATATTCACGTGGACTTCAGTTGCCTTGGTTAATTAACTGCACACCACAAATATGATTGAATAGGCACCATCCTGCTATATCTTAGGAATGTCCTTGAAAAAGGCAACACACTTTCATGGCGTCTCAGCACAATTGTGTCCATGGTGAATCCAGACATAGGCAGGTAATGCTTACAGGAATTTGAGTCCATCAACATAATATTGCTACCTTTGTGGTCACAGGGGGCTGACTGTTCTGCTCTAACCACAACCCCAAGCTACATACTGATGCAGCCTTTGAGGATGCTGGCAAAGATCCATAATAAGGCAGTCTAAAAAAATGGTACATGCCTTACGATTCGATTCGATTCCGATTCAGTGGTCAACGATTCGATTCTAAACCGATTATCGATTCTACACCGATTATCGATTCTAAACCGATTATCGATCATCAATTCTAAACCGATAAAACGATTATCGATGCATGTCGATTTTTAAAACATCTGAGTTTGCTACTCAGAGTCTCAAATCACTTCCTACTTTGTGTTTGATAATTAAAGAAAATCAACAGATGAATTACCTTCTCTATTTTTTATTAGAGAAAAAGCTTTCCCTTGTCACAATTATGACTTTCAATGAACAATGCAATAATCGATGCAGCTTGCATTTCAACACAAAATGAATGTGTTAAAAAAAAAAAAAAAATTTTTAATTATTTTTTTTTTTTTTTTTTTTTATTAAAAAATCTATTATGAACTTTTCTGAATCGAGACAGAATCGTTCTAGAGAGAATCGAGAGAAATCGAAAAATCGATTTTTTTCCCCACCCCTATGCCTTACTATGGATCTTTGCCTCTAAAATATGGTACACCTTTATCATTGCAAATAGGACAAACATATGATACGACCAGAGTGAAAATATGCAGTACTGCTTGTGAGCTATACTGATACTGTGCTGATATACCAAAACTAATTGTATCAATTTCTATGTCTTTTACATGCCTTCACAAGACTAAGTAGTAATATACACCATTCGGGTGCTTTCACTGCAGTCACTGCTGTGTTCCTGTACCTGAGATCTCATCGTGATGAGCTGGGAGGCGTTGAACTTGGCCACCACGCTCTTGAGCACCTCGTTGACGATGGAGGGCAGCACGCGCTCGTCGTAGTCCTTGCCCAGGTGCTGGTAAAGCGTGGGCAGGTTGGAGGCCAGTGGCCGCGACAACACCCGCAGAGAGATGCTCACCATCTGCAGGTCTGAACGGGAGAGGGAGACCACGTGAGAGATGAAGAGGACTCGAACTGACAGTGTGTGGCAGACAGCCTGAGACGCGGTTAAAGGTAGCACATGCTTATTCTGTGGTCTAGCATTTAGTGTTTACAGACAAAGCGAGCTTGAACAATCAAGGTTGGGATGCTTTGAATATTACATCATCAAAATGATCTAGGTTTTGATAATGCTGCGGTATCATTACATAGCATACAATAACTATAAACATATAGAATATGCAAATAAACAGTGCTAATACAAAAATCACAATAGTACTATCTTTTATTGAATTGCATTTATCAAAACCTATAAAAAAAACAAAAACAAAGCAAAAATGGCATTGGTAAGCCAAGCACACACTTTTACTACAGGTACTTTTACAAACAATGCCTGAGGCCAAGAGCTGATAAGTCTTCTCCCCTACAGGCAATCCAATCCTCTTTAGTTCCCGGAATGACTGCCATTGCCTTTTGGTGTGCAACATGCTGTCCAAGGCAAATACTAGATGCCTGGGTTCAGTGCTCACCCTCACTGCCTCTGCTGATACCTGAAAAGCCTTGAGTAGATTCTTGCTGTAGCTTGGATCAAGTGCACGGCTAAACAAAATATATCGAAAATATCACTGTCTGATGTCCAGTGGTTATTTTGCTTCTGTCTGCTGATTACACAAAATGATTCTATAATTTCACAGCCACACAGAATGAGCCCAACTCAACTAAAAACAAACCGCAAGGCCCAATGTCAGAAAGTACCTTTGCTTCCTGTTAGGGAAGAAATCTTCCTGGGTCTTGCTCTGATGTCATAGATGATGGGGTACTGAAACCAAGGGATCCTGTTAAATAAAATGCAAACATATTATACATATGGTTTAATTCAACCTAATGTGTCAGATTCAGTACCTACATTACAGTATTAGTGATATGACTATAAAGAACCCAGGTTCTTTTCCCAGCCACATGACACTATATATTCCTTTGGATAAAAGGGTCTGCTAAATACCGGACCTTTACCTTTTAATTCTCCAAAAGTCTCTGTACACCAAAATGCAGGACAGACAATATCCAGCAAGTCACACGTATTACAACCACCTCTAAATTACTTTAAAAACAAATCTGTGTGGTTGTTTCTATACCTCTGTACCAGTTTGATGTCGTCCAATCCATACAAACATTTACATTACAAAACAAGTTACTGACAACTTCCAGCCATACCTAAAGTGGAGGCCCTCTGCCAGCACTGTGTCCATCTGGATCCCTCCAATGCGGTTAAAGACGATGGCTCTCTGCCCTCCCTCCACTAGGGAGAAAACAGTTGAAATACTATGAAGAGATATGATCACATCTAAATAACACCCCTAAACTGCCAAACCCCCAAGAAGTGGCACTTCCACTCTTGGATACATCTGAAACTCAAGAACAAATCTGCATTTAGTGGTCTAACGAAGCACTGCCATGCGGATAATTAACACCAGGCACCTGTATATGTTGCTTCTTTAGCGGCATAAAACAGGGCTCCGGCTCCAATGAGCAGTTTGACACCAATTCCTGCTCCTTTAGGACCGCCGGAGGACATTCGGCCCGCGATCTGCCGGAGCTGCTGGAGGAAACCCTGTTCCATCGAAATGTAAGCAGAGATCAAGACTGTTTGATATTTCAAAACTATTTGAATTATGACTATGTGAGGGCAATGTTTGAAGGAAAGTTAACGTTAAATGTGTCTTCATAAACTCCGTATTATTTACACCTACAATACATGGGCTACATTAATAATCATAAGCATGCTTCATGACCTCAACCATGGTGTGGTAAGCTTATGATTACACTGGTTGAATGATTAAAAGCTGACCACACAACACCAAATAAATAAAGGGCGTGCTGAGCATGAAAGTAAAATGATTTAGGGTTAGCTTGGAGATCTACTTGATTTGACATTACCACCTTTGACGTTAGTGAGTTAGCTAATGTTAGCTATAAATACATTAAGAACGAATGACTAACGTGACTACAGGGCTGTAAAATGTATTCCACGTAGCAAAATTTGACTTATTTGTCTACGCAATACTAGGTTAGTGTGCTAATGCTAAGTTAAGGTAACTGTCTTATGTTAAGGTTAACTTATTATGAGACATGAGATGGGGACATGCCCAATTCAGTTGGCAATTCAGAAGTAATTTACAGACCAAGGTACGCAGTCAAACCGTCATTCGTGTAATCTATGGCAGTGCACATGCATGTAAAGCGTTAACAATAGCTTCGGTACAGTCACACAAGTCAAATTAAACTGAATTATAAAACTCACGCTGGGATCTTTATCCGCCATGCTGTCTCTGCTCGTGATACGTAGTTTGTGATAACTCAAGGTCGTACTGAAGCACTTCCTGTGACAGCAAGCTGCACCATGGAAGTTGTAGTCTGTATCTAATTAGTGCATCAACGTGACTGCACAGGTAGCGTGAGATGTAGCCTACAGGGAGCGCTGTTTCCCTTAATGAGACAGCTTTAATCTGTACTGCATTGTACTTCATCATACATTTGGTACAAAAGCTTTCATATATTCATCTATAGGTTATATTAACTGATTTGACATTTTAACTTAAAGCTTATTATTATAAGTTAGAACTTACTATTAAATGAACAATGAAGATATCAGTTTCCTATTTATATGCTTAATGTCGCTTCAGTATTTCCATGTGTTATGATTCTCTGGGGGACAGGTGGCCCTTTGCCTCTGAGAGAGTTAGGGCTGTTTTACCTGCTGCTCAAACACAATGTCTGACACTGACCTCTGCAGCTGTCAACGGAGAAATCAAAGTACCTGATCCCTCACTGCCCAAACCCGCAACCAGCCTGACCCTAGATCAGTGGACGGATTGCCAGATGCAGAATTTACACATTGTTGCGTAGCGTCTGAGCAGCTGATAGGAGTGTTGTTTCATGACTTGGAAAGCTAGCAGCATACCAAATTGTTTGTGACCTTTACCTCACAGCAGTTTGCCAGAGGGAAATCCAATCCTGGTGATGTGCTCGACCTCACAGTGCTCTCTTGACAAAAATAATTTTGAGGCAACTAAAGGAAGTTGTCAGCTGTACTGAAAGTAAATAGCACTTGATTATGTAAAATGACTCTGTCGCGGCCACATTTGTATAAATTTTGCAATAGCTATCTGGACAGTGCACACAGTACACCGGAATGTAATTCATTATTCATTAAAGTACCCTGTAGTTTGGGGAAGTGCTCATGTACCAAAAGATCAGCGGGAGTATCTCTGGGAAATAAATAAATAAGTCATTTGAAAAGGCCAAAATGTTGTCTCAATTATAGTGTAATTTAAATGGCTAAATTGGAAATGCAAACAGTGGAGGACAATTGTTGTGTGATAGAGTGATGCTATGCTCATACAAAAAGGAAAATACAACTCCATACAGAAACAGGGTGAAGGACGAAATGCTTTGAGAGCAGTGAGCATCTATGTTAGAGAGACCAGACATTCCTGTGCCTCATTCAGGGCCTCTCAGTGTTAAACAAGCGTTTACAATTGTCCAGTCTTTAATCAGATGATGATATTGCTATTTCCCCACACCATTTCTAAATCCTAGTCCCCTCCCAGAACCAGGGGCTTATTTCCTGTTATTATTGGGGTCATTATTGTGGCAAGCATCTGTGCAGCTGTTCTAAGCAGCTTTTAGAGACAGCAGCTAGCTTAACATCCTTCATTTAATGTTTACGAGCTTCAGCTGCCATGGATTTATACCAAGAATACAATATAATTTAGTTATACACAAACATAAAAAGCACACACGTAGCTCCTGTCGTTAAAATGATAGATGAAAGCTTTAACAATGTCAGGCATTAAATTGTATAGTGTTACTACTCTATAATTTTCAAAAAGCTTGCAAACGCTTGTACATTTATAAATAAGCTGACAGTATATCACACTGCATTTAAACATATATAATTCTCAAACTTGTTTTGGTTAAAAGCATCTTGTAATTGAGCACACCGTATGTCATCATATATACAGTAAGTCTGGGTCATTGTTTTTCTGTTGCGGTAAGCTGTAAGGTGTTGCACACCTTTGGCCTTAAAGAGGCTGGGAGGCGGTGCCCACGGATATTTGTGTCTGGAAAGTACACGGGGTCACCTCCTCCAGGCCGTGAAGCTTTTTAGACAGCAAAGGCAACCCCCCCATCGCATCGCCTCCTTCTCTCCGTGACAGATGGATAGGGTGTGAAAGTTCCCCCTTCTGTTCCGCGCTGTGCTGACGAACCCCCCGCGGTTCCCGCTGCATTGTCATTGCCTGACCTCGGCCACCGAAGCGTGGTGACATAACCCCCATCTGTACCCTCTGGATCGGATCATCCTAGCTACAGCTCCTTGAATAAAATAAGAAGACTGCCTGGAGCCAAAAAAGGGTCCAACGGCCTCCCTCATGCATGCCCATTCATGAGCAACATTTTCAGTATTTACTTTCACTCTAGGCTTCCATTAAGAGAATTGCTGGGTCCCTTCATCCTCTGTGAAGAACAAAGGAAGCTTATGAGAGTGTAGTGATCTGAAATTGGCATTCGATACACAGCGTCGTCGTCGTCTCCACTCCACTCTAAGGTCTCAGGCCCATCTCCTCTCACCTATAATGGGTCAGGGAGAGTGGAAGGATATGAAAGAGATGCGATGATGAGACACGCCACCACTGGAGTGACTCGGCTGCGTGATGAGATGGCTTGAGTGTCCTTTCAATCATCCATACTGCACATTGCTTAATTAAAAGGCAAGCAAGACATCAGAGATTGCCTGTTTGTTGAATTGTTCTTGTTCCACAAACACCTTTCAAAAAGGTTGATTTGGTACCCTTACCACTCACACCTCAGGCTTGCGGTGGTGTTGCGTTGGGTAGGGATAGGGTTGGGGGGACTTCGAACTCTGTTCAGTGCTTTATGATAATGTTCATTCTTAATGGTGCTATTGTAAATCATTATAACATTCAGTTTCAATTTATTTGTGTTCCTTTCTTGCTGCACTTTGCAACTGTGTACCATGATGTAGCTTCATAATCTGTTGTGGCTCTTTAGAGTAGCATGATAAGTAATGTAACTGTTTAATTATTTAACACCCCATCCCCACTCACACTGAAATCCGTGTATTTGTCTATATTTTGCTGTGGTTGGTGTCGTGTGAGAATGGGAGCAATACAGTCAAGTTGAACCATTAATCTATCCCCTGGCGACCTAGTAACATTAATTATAATCTTCTGCCATGGAGCAGGAATTGGAGCCATAGGATTAACGTGACATTTGTTTGTGACATTGCTGGGCGGCGATGTAAATGATAATGCTGTGTATGAAACAAATCTTTAGTAGCTGGAAGAGATCTCTCTCAACGTGACACAGAGACATGGGCACTGGGCTTAAGTGCTGCACAACTGTTGTTCGACTGGGGCTACATCTCTCTCCGCACAACACCCAGTGTCACACTTACTGCAAGCTTGCTGTTAAGTGTACCACGGTCACGAGATCAATCAAACAGATCTACGTCAAATCAGACGCCCCCCCCCCCCTTCCCTCTACCCCCCCCCCCCCCCTTCCCTCTACCCCCCCATCCCCTTACCCTCCGTCTCTGTATTCAGTAATTTCAGTCTGCGTGGCTTAAAGGTGGCGCACTACTACGGAGGCCCAGTCGAATAGGCCTAATGTCTCAGCCTGGGCATTTCACAACAATCTGGATTTGCCACCTCGTGAATTATGTCATATCCGGTCTGGCATGTTTTACCCGTCTCGCACAGGTTCACGCTCTGTAGTATTACGTAATATACAGTCAGGTGGGAATACACAACACCTGTGACTTTACCGTTAAGGAAGACTGAGTGGGAATGAAAATGTGTATCTATCTAATGTATATTGGTTTTACCTGATACATTAATGGATTTGATCTGTGAAAGGGGTTTAAGTGTGAGGTGTAATCTAAAACATGTGCAAGAGTAATCAAAGTAATCAAGAGTAATATTCTTTTTTTAAATTTCTTTAATTAGGAACAAAATTTAAATGTAAATAATTATTCATGTCAATCCAGTCAAATATTTTTTCATGTCAATCCAGTCAAATACCTTCCATGGTATATCAATAAAGTATTTAATCAAGAATGTATTCAACAAATGTGAATCAGTTTCCTCTATGCTGTAATGGATGTCACCTGATTTAGGGAACTGTCCCTAGCTTTGTCTTTCTGCCTGACACAAAAGGATAAAATCAGAGCTTGGAATATGCAATATTTCCCCAGTGATCATAGTGTACAATCCCAGAGAAAAACTGACCTGCAGATACACGGTCTGGTTTTGGATTGGTGTTTATTCTACTTCTTTTGCTGTCGATATTCCATATTTATATAATGCTTCGATCCTTTAATTTGATTGATGGCTGAATGAACAGAATCAATTTGTCTCAATATAACAGGTCCACATCAGTACATCAGTGTCAGCTAGCTTCAGTGGAATCATTTTTTGAATGATAATATAATTTAACTTGGTTGCAAGGATTGATATGAAATTATATGAGATATGAAATCGAGAGGCACTTCTAAGCCCGCTATTAAAATGAATAGTTGATTAATTACTCATTCAGCTGCAAAACATTTCACATTGTGCCCTTTGAGGAGGAATGCTATTTGCAGAGGAGATGTCCGTTAATATTGTGAATGCCAGAGGCTATGCAGGGTGAGCTATGTCCAGGTCCACGGACCAAATACTCATTGGTACAGGCACATCACATACATAATGCAGGATTAAAACCTGCACTCACTGTGGAAAATCTCCGAACTAAAGTAATAATTAATAATATTTAATATTAATAATAATTAATAAATGGCAAAAGTAATAATAATTGCTATTTAGTTGTGTTATTGTATTAGTGCATTTTATGTTGGTGTTTTCCTCCTCGTGTTTTGGAGTGAACGTAGAATATTTAGCGAAACAGTCATCAACAGAGAGTGTGAGGACACACAGCGGGGCAGGAGTGACTATAAATAAAAGTCAGCAATAACACTCTTGCCTCTCCTCATGGTGCACTCTTGTCCTTACCTTGAGAGGAGCGACAGCATCTCACCCAAAGAGCATGAGGTACACGGAGTGCCGCTCAAAACTCCTCTGAACAGACATACAGACAGGCACAGTGGAAATGGCAGCTTCTTCTAAGCTCACTGCACATAAGACTCTAGAGACTTGCAGGTTTGTCAGTGTTTGCAAAATGAGGAAATACTGAGTTTATCAAATGATCACACATAATAAAAATACTAAATTCTCTCTCTCTCTCTCTCTCTCTCTCTCTCTCTCTCTCTCTCTCTCTTTCTCTCCCATGCTGTGGTCTCATGTCGTAGCTATCTTTATTTTACTTTCACCCACAAGCTGGCCATTCCCTACAGCGATCCTAAATCTCTCCCCACACAAAAAAATCGAACAGCTCCCTAGCAGTACTTGTCCTTGTTGAGATTTATGTGATCCGCACCAAGAAGGGTTAGTGAAAATGTCAATTCATCAGTCCTAGTGAACATCTTTCCCCCTCTTGTAGACCATGACAGCTAATTACATTCACCACTGATACTATAGTGTACAGAGACCAGCGTGTACAACACTGGTCACATTACCCTCAGACAGAATGTATAAGAAGAAAGATATGAAAGATGGGATCACACTGGGAGCCTATACTGTGTATGGATTCATATGCAAATCAGTTTGTGATGGAAAATGACTGCTCAATGAACAAATGCAAATGCAGATGCTCCCATAAGAGACATGACCCTCAACACCCAAGCAAAGCTTAAACACAAACTAGGTCATTTTGATATAAGGTGATGATGGTGATGAGCTTTTTTCCCTCTCCAAGAAAAGTGGAGATTGCAAATTCAGTATATTCGGTGAGAAAACAGGATTATGCAGTAGGGGCTATTTGCATGTCTTGACCCCATTTCTCAGTTACGGTGTGGAACTGTTCGATTACTTACACATGATTCTCATAGGCTCATTTATCTGGAGGCCGAAACAAAGGCTCTGAAAATGAAGTGTGTGGCAATTCTGATTAGGTCTGAGACGACTGGCTGCGTGGAGGGCAATCAATCATAATGAGAGGCTTCCTAAAGCCCTTGTCTGTATATTTATGTGGTGTGTGTGTATGTGTGTGCATGTATGTATGTGTACAAGAGGAACTATGAGGAGTGTGTGTGCTTAGAGGCTGAGGGTTGGAACCTCTGGTAATGGAAATCCTGCTGTTCACAACCCTCCATGGTATTCTTAAAGTTCTCATTTCAAGGTTGGGTCAATCAAGTGCTCTGTGAAGTGTGCTTTCCCTGTCCAGTCTGCGACTTTCCCTCCACTCTTTAAGGGGGCCTTTTTCCTTACAAGGTGCCTTAATAAACTGTGCTTGATAGTTCTGTCTATTGGGCCTTTTTAAAACAAGGAGAGGACAGGTGCAGTTGCTGGTCAGAAAAAAAAGAGACAAATCTATTCACACAAATTCTTTTTGACAGCAGGATCATCCCCTATCATGACCTCGCCATCTGGGTAGTTGACTATGCTCACAGTTGATAGGGAATGAAATGTCCACGACGATACACGATGCTATGTCAAAGATACTTAGTAAGTGTTATGGCCTAGTCTTTTTCATTTGAAGCAATAGTGTTTGGAACATCCTTTTACCATACAAGACACCAGCTCTCTGAACAGGGAACACATAGGACAAAGAATTTTTTAAATTACATTTGTAGGGATTTTAATCATAAAAAGCTGACTTGATAGAAATGTTTGTCTGTTCATAATGTCATTTTCTTGGTAAAAAGGAGGACTAGGGCTTGTGGTTCAGTGCTTGAAGATGCTTTATTACATGGCCGATAATGTATTCTGCTCAAATGTTTGATCTGGCAAGTTGACCTACAGCATCTCTGATATGGACATCTCAATGGCAGAGCGTTCATGCTTTTGTGCCATGCTCTGTTGTCATTCTAGAGTTCATTCTCTGGGTCAGATCAATGATACAAACACAAACCCCCCTTAGATGTCTTCCAAATGGCAGTGAATCAGGTTAACATTTGTAGGCTAGTCCTTTCAAACTTTTCATAAATATTACATAAATAAGTCACGTTCAGAATTATTGTCTTTGTGGAGAAATGCAAAAATGCAGAAATCCCCCCCCCCCCCCCACCTCCACACACATAGACACACACACACGTGTGAAATAGCCCACAATCCGAAGTTCGTTGGATTACTCATCAAATTGGAGTTTATCATAGACTTGAGTCCAGTTCGTGTTCTTGCACCTCTGTTGCCATAGAGCACTATATTGTGATTTATTTATGACACGGGGCACGTGAGTTAACCGTGGCTTCTATGTTGGGCGCACTAACCGGCAGAAATACAGAGATGCACAGCAGACGACACGGGAGGGTGAAAGAAGCCTACAGTCCACTGTCCATTCACAAACGCACGTCAGGAGTTAATAGCTGCAAGACGCATAGTTCCTCGGTTTCCTCTAACCACAAAAGAAACGCGCTGTGTGGCTTGGACACATCATTTCTCAGCTTCATCGAAAAGCCAAACCAACACATTGCGTGGCTTGAACGTAACAGACCGGATCCGGCGTGGTGTTTATACTACAGTTCCACAAGGCAATCCTCGCCTCCCATGTGCCTTCGGCTGGATATCAAAACAGGACGGGTAGAGACGTTCAGCACCACAGTTTAGGAGAGCTCCTATTCTGTCTTCCTTCCCCTCATTTTTTTCATGTGCAGGTAGCGAAGTGCACATCAGGCTTTTACTGAAAAACTAACGGAGGCTAAATAAATAACTCTCATTTCGACTGAATATGTACCAGGGGCATATGCAGGTAAGCTGGCGGTATTTTTTGGCCACGGCTTTGTGGTGTTTTTGCAATGGCTCAGGAGGAAAGATCATGTTTAATTTAATTTTGTAAAATTACAACTGTCCACCACCGTAACCAAGGACGTCTGCATGGGACCTCAAGCTAATATGAGTAAGAAACGACTGAAAATGATCAGGAACTCAAGTGAGATCCATATTCTCGGATGTGAGGCGAGGGAAGATTTCAATTTACACAAAAAGATCGTGACCAGAACAGCCGATAAGAGTTGATGTACTCAATTAATCAGTTTTGACTGCGATTTCTGTTTGCGATTAAGTTACATTGAGTGTGCAATGTTGTTGAGTGATGGTTTATGTCAATGCATTGGGCTCCTATATTTAAGTTATCTAAATAACAGCCAGGGCCATAACCTTGGTTTGCCCAGCAGTTTCTTGTTTAGATATTTAGTTAATTTCATTGGATGCTGATGGTGAAATAATTGTATGCCTCTTTATATCAGTTCTACTAGTAACCAGAGCAGCTTACAGAGATAGTACAAATTTTCAAGAGAATATTTAATCAAAGGCAGTCTATTTTATGCAGTTTGAATTGCAGAAAAGCAAAACCTGCATAGAATAGAACACAAAGAAATGTATTTTCCACAACAAGAGTAGGAGTTCTGTTGAAATAAAAGCAAAGCTTAATTTCATATCTGAACTTAATTTAATCTTGAAAAAGAATAAAACAGTATTAGCCTATAACTATTTACACATCTATAGCCCTACAACATTTCCTGCTATGATATTTAACAACTATAATAATAACAATATTAATAATAACAATAGCAATAATAACAATAATAATAATCGTTATTGTTTTTATTATCATTATCATTATTATTGAATAAACCTGGAAAATCATACTTATTGAAATACTGTTTGTGCAATGTGCTGAACTTTATACTTACTGTAACCCTGAGGGATGTTACAACATGTGCATGAATCCTCAATTTTACCTCCCTGTAGTGTGTCATATAAAAATTCTAATGCACCCTGATTTCCTGAGACCCCAGTCTTCAAACTCAGTTTTACCCTGGAAGGGACGAGCCTTGGAATGGAATTTATGGTCCACCTTTTCCACCAACCCTGGAACTAATAATGCATTCAATCACATTGACTCTATCATTAAAACAGTGGAATGTGAGCCCCAAGCGTTCCATGGATACCCACACTATGGCCACTGGCACAGAGAGATGCACAGCACAATGTAAACATCCATGTAGTAAGAGATGCACATGGGAATTATGTGACCTTCAACATCATAGGAACTGGCTGCAGGCCTCTCTCGCACACATGATGGATGAGACAGTGTTTACACTTTGGGGTTCTGCCTTTAGGAGAACCATGTTTCCTCTTCATCAGGCTAGTAAACACTAGTTCTCATCTGATCACTGTGTGCTTCCTACACATGGGAGAGAGTATCACCCATTCACCCCAGGCGAAAGAGAAGGTGTGTGATACTTAGTTAGATGAATCCATGCCCGTGAACGGCTGAAGACATCCTAGATTTGAACTGACTTTCCAAAGTTGACTTTTATTTGATTTGATTTGATTTGATGTGATTGATGAAACAGCAATACAACAGTTTGCTGCCATAATCTTCGATTTATGTCGATTTATGTCCACTTTTCATTCCATAATTTAGCAGATTGCTCAGAATTGATCAGAAGTGACTGTGTGCAGTGAGGGCCTACAGCACATCACATTCTGCTAATATTAAAAAAAAAAAAATGACCTTGCTAGTTTTGGTATTGGGATGTTCACACATTACTCATGCGGTATGTGTGTCTGTGTGTCTTAACCATCACGAATGATGTTGAAAGTGCTTTAGTGATGATGTTATTGAAAACTGCAAACAAAGCCCCAACCCCCCAACTACCCCTCCCCTCTCTCAGCCCCCGTACCGTTTCATAACATTTCCGGACTTAACAGAGGATTTCAGGATACGAAACATTGTCCATAACCTACTGTAAGGCTGACATTAAATATCTCTAAGAGAGATTTCTTTGAAGTCATCTTCCTCACTCCTCAAAGAGGATGCACATCAGTCCTGAGAAGCCAACTAGGATTTTCTCACCCGGAAAAAATGTAGCCGGCCCCTGCGCTGGCTACTGCTGGCTTGACTAGTGGTTGTGGCAGTACACTCCCCTTAGGCTGCACTGTCCAGATCCCAGGGAGTCATGTGCACGAAACTCACACAGAACTGTACATGATCACATGATGAACAGAAAAGTTGATTGCTTCGAGAGACTATTGAGAAATCTTCCATTGCCACTGCAATAGGGGAGAATCACTTCCGTTCGTTTAGTAAACACTTGACAACTTGATGTGGAAATAAATAAATAAATAAATACAATTCTGATTCTGATTCAGAAGATTATCCCATGGTTGTTATGGAAGGCCCTTTGTCAGTAGTACAGTGGGGGATGCTTGAACATCAACACAGGTGGAGGTGCTAACACGATGGCTCAGGCTCTTTGTCAGGTCATCACTAGGATGGCTGCTTGGCAGTGGCTTCTTATTAGCCTAGCTTTTCCATCTCTGCTCTTCTCTTGAGTAAGAGGCAGGCATATTCTCAATACTCCTCCTGCACCATGTGGGAATTGGAGTGATGGATGACACGGGTGAATTTTCCTCTGCGCTCGTTACTCTGTAGCGACACCTTCTGTCAACTCCGAGATGATAGAGAGGCCGGTGATACCAGGTGAAAAAAAAACACTCCCTGTACCTATTTGGCAATCGGAATAGTTGTTGTGTTACAAGGAGGATTTATGACTCTCCAGTAATTGGCAGTTATAAATTGAAGCCAAGTGGCAAAACAACAACACAGGGGTGATGCATTAAGTGGACGACTGGACAGGAACAAATGAAAACCCTAAAATAACCAGGGAATTAGTGTATGGAGAGGGACAGAGGCCATTTAATTGTAATTGTCATTGATGCATGTCTGACATTGAAATTGTGGTGTACGTTCAGATTCTGCAATCATCTCAAATGTTCATCTAGTTCATTGTCTGTGCAAACAGACCCAGTGCCTGGCAACCTAAGAATCTCAAGGGAGTGTAGCTGTGAAGCCCAGCAAACACTGCTTTTAATGAGCCATTTATGGCACCTGGGCCTTTTATGCGAAACAAACAGCAAATGGATGCTTTTTTTTTTTCATCTGCAGAGACTAAAACCATAAGGCAATTTGTGTACAGCATCAACATGATGAACAAAATAAAAGGAAAAATCTAGATTGTTGCTTTTTTTTGATGAACAGGGCAAACTAGTAGTGATAATGTAATATTTATCAGACCATAACCCTAGATAGATACATTGGATGCTATATTTACATACTAAATGCATGTGTAGTGTTTAAAGAAAATAACTGTGGGAGGTTACAGAAAAGTAAATGTTAACACCACTATTTGACATTGCCATTTAGTTACACTCATCATTCCACTCATTGCCTAAGCCAAGCCATCCTTCCCATAAGCAACTTCACATAAGCACTCTGCTGTCTCTTTTGAGTGCGACGCTTTGTAGAACGAGAACCGTCAAGCATCTGAAATTGAAGGCGTGGAGCCAGAGAGGAGGTCCAGCTGAGAACAACACCGTAACCCTACACTGACATCGATTGGCCCGTCGAGACTTTTGTCAGCAGAGGTCACAAAACAGGAAATAGCCTATTGGAGATGGTCAGGTGATGGAAGGATGGCCAGTTCATAGCGCCTAAAATATCTCCAATCATATAAGTGTCCCACACATTCCCCAGTAATATGATTTGAAGTATGGGAGGCGATTCGGGCCACGGTTGCAGGCGAACCAATTACATTGCATCACCTATAACTGTGTTCCTTTCCATTAGTGGTCTTGAAATAGCTGGTTACTCATGCACATGAAGCAGCCTACCTTGTGCCATCCACGGCAGAAACACACCAATGCTCTACATGAAGCAG
>NW_024880407.1:0-24982 GCF_900700415.2 Clupea harengus
CAAGAAAACTGATGTAAAAGGTGCTTGAGGCCGGTGGCTGTGGGGGGGTCCTCTAAAGTTGCTGTCAATCAGCGGTCAAGAGAGCGCTTTTGGATTGCCTCCATGACAACGTTCTTGAGAAGGGCGATGACGGAGCGGGGGTCTTCGCTACTGACGACGGCACTGCCAGAGACGATCATGTTGGCCCCTGCCTGAGGAGAGAAGTGCTGATATCAGGGGAGGATTTGCATTCAAACAAACAAACAAACAAACAATCATAGTAGTACAAATAGGGCGTGCAACATAGCCATAGGCAACCCAAAATTGAGAGAAGGTGCACTCTGTGTCAACAGTGATTTAGTGAAGTACTTCATCATTCATCAACACTCAAGAAAGATGCAGTGACAGATCTGCCTTCATGTGGTATAATATACTGACCTCGGCACATCTGTGAATGCTATTTGGTCCCACTCCACCGTCAACCTCAATGTCCAGGGAGGGAAACTGACTGCGTAGCCAACTGACCTGAACACACAGAAAATAGACAAAATGACAGGAGATTAACAAATGTGTTCTTCCAGACAAAATCACCTGTAGTTAAGGAGTATTTGAACCCATACGAGCAAAAATATAGCAACAGCAATATATTGAAATAACATGAGAATCATCAGAAAAGTATTCTTCTGAGATAAAGTATCCATCTCAGAAAAGTGTTCCAACCCATCCAGTCATCTGAAAGAAAAAGAATTCTAGCTGACTTGAGTATTCTACATAAAATAACTCTCACCTTTGGCATCATGTCGTCCATAAATTTCTGGCCACCAAACCCAGGCTCTACAGTCATGACCAGAGCCATATCAACCTGTCCAGCCCAGGGGGCGAGCTCCTCAACAGTGGTCCCAGGCTTGATAGCAATGCCCACCTGTCAGAATAACCACAATATATTTACCAAGGTTTACACCCAAAAACATACACACTGACAAAAGTCTAATGAGTATGTGCATGCAAATTCTCCAAGACCCAACGTGGAATGTCTTGCAAATGCAATTCAATCAATTACATATCAAGGTAAGGGCTGACGTAAGCAACGCCTTCCAACAGGTTTTGAGATGGGACACTAGTTCAACACAATTAGAGAAGCAGCAAATACACTCAATTAACTGAAGAGTTGTTGAGAAACAGACCTTCATGTTACTCTCTCTGATCTCCTTGATGAGGTTGCCTGGGTTTGTGGTGGCCTCCAAGTGGAAGGTGTACTGGCTGGCTCCAGCTGCAGCCATTGGCTTCACCCACTGCTCCGGCCTGGACACCATCATATGCATGTCTGTTAGAAGCAAGAAGCAACAAGCTGGTCAGAAGCTTACTCGGTCTATGCAAACTGTCCTGTGATGATCATGTATAGACAGAGAGTTTGGGTACATAATAACAACAGACCGATGACAGAGCGTTGTGCTTACGTAGTTTTGTGATTACGTAAAGAGCAGCATCAAAACTTAAGCAACAAAAATGCATTTGTTTCGGTGAGACGACAAGAATATTCTCGGAATCGGAGATGAACATGAAAGCCATTAGTATCATACACAATCATACATTAATATACTGATCAGATCGTGTCTCTCCGTTATTTCGGCTCACATTTCGAATGGCCACAATGTTGCAATCTGAGTAACTTCAGTTCACTCACCAAAAAAAGGATCCGGACCCACGGCATTCCGTAGACATTCTACCATGGGGTGGCCGAATGTAATGTTTGGGACAAAATGGCTATGAAGAAAAATATGTAGCAATAATAGCCTTAGACTTATATAGACCAAAGAGTCTTAGGAATTAGCCTAACGTTAGCTAAGGCCTCTGGTTTAACTTCTGACACGTGATTCATTTAGGATCATCACCTTGCTAAGATTGTTAGTACCAGAAATGACAGAGAAAACACGGTGCACCGTATATGAGGCAAAGGTCCCCATTGATGATTAACTTTAAAGATTGAACTAATTAGCTAGTTTGACTGTTTTGCAGAATACTTCTGCAAATGCTACCTGTGACGCTATTAAAAGCGAAGGACACTCACCCATCCATCACATCAAGGTGAAGGTAATCGGCTCCACATTCCATCATTCGTTTGCATTCATCTCCTAGTTGTGCGAGATCGCTGCTCAAAATAGAAGGACCAATTTTAGCAGAATAAGACATGCTTGCCTCCAGCTCGATGGCAGCGACCTTACAAAATATTAGAACTTCCTTGTTCGTTCACATTTCAAAGTAAAAGCTCACGTCAGGCACATTCAGTAAAAAGAATAAGGAAATACATGAGTGAGTCGCTGCTCAGGATACAATATCCTGAAACTGATATAATTACCTATTCCCTTAATTGTATTTATTTTTATTTTTATTTTTTTACCTAGACGCTATTTGAAATGCAGACTTTGGCACAAGCCGTGGTCTGTTGGTTTGTTATATCAATGTGAGCCAGTAGATGGCGCCAAGAGAAAGCTTTGCTGTTTCCATACCTGTGTCCTTTTTATGTTTTACATTTTCTGGTTAATACGATCCCCTACGCTTTCGTTTGGGTATAATGAGAAGGGTACTTTCTTCATTGCTCTCCCCTTCATGACCCTTCTCTCATCTCTGCAGAACCGTCTTCAACTAAATTTCGATACTTAAATGATAATAATGACCATAATTAGAATTATTATTATTATTATTATTATCATCATATACATATATGCATACGGATCATCATTTAGCTGTATATTAGCCTATATTCCCCAGCTCTTAACATTTCGATGAGAGTAAGCTGTTTTAATAAGTTGAAGGCCCAGGCCTTGTGTAAGATGGAATGGGTAAGTGTGTGAGGTCAGGCAATACTGAAAGGAAGTCCTGGAGGCAGGGCAAAAGGTCAGACCTTGAAGCAATGAAGACCTCCTGTGCATTCATTAGACAGGGGTACTCATGGTGTGAAGAACATTAGGCCCCGACGGACACTAAGTGTTCTTCAAGATGTCCTTAAATCTGTCACTGTGTGAGTATGGGAAATGGATGTGATTGACCTCTACATTGAAGAGGTTAATTTTCAGCGGGTAACTGCCCATGCTTTTTTTTGTGGCCGAGGTGAAAGGAGAAGTCTTTATTGTTACCGGTATTTGTGTAGCAATAACTTATTTAGTATTTGAGATGCTGAAATACAATGGGAATATGAGTAATTGTTGAGGACTGCTTAAGAAATGTGACCCTCTTTAGATAGTACTGCCTGTTCCTGTTATTGTGCTTCACTATGATAACAAAGTAGCCTAAGGCCTCCATGTAAAGTTTGATAAAACTTGTGGGTCACATTCCTGCTCCAACTGTTGAGGGGAATTATTGGTGAGAGAAAGGCGAGTCTTATGAAATGGGGTTGTGCTTTACAAGGACCCAACACTGAGGAGTTTAAATCAGTTAAAGTATTAAAGTTTTTAAAATAACATTTTCTGGGTTTTCTGTGGCTCTGAAATGGTGTTGTGCTTTACAAGGACCCAACACCAAGGAGTTTAAATCAGTTAAAGTATTAAAGTTTTTAAAATAACATTTCTGGGTTTTCTGTGGCTGACACCAATGCAAAAAAAATAAAAAATCTTCAAGACAGCATATTTTCATAGGTCATCCATTTATTATCATCTGCTGTGTGCTATAAATATTGGAACCCCAACAAGAATCAGTCTTTGTGAACTGCACTGTGCATTCTGGCATTTCAGGTTCAGCAGGGGACAAAAAAAAAAGACTTTTAATGTTGAATCCTGCCGTGATGCCAAGTGTGTGAAACTCCCTACATTCACATAGTCTTTTGAAGTGTTTCCTCTGAGTTCCTGTTTATTTCGCTTGCCAGCAGCTTTTTTTAATCACGCCAGCCTTCCAACTTGGTACAGGTGGCTAATTAATACATAATCCACAACAGGTTTGTTAAAAGTTTTGAAGTAGTTTTACATGCTTCCAAGGCACATTGTTTATAGCATATTAATCTAATTCAGCTTGTGTGTCACTCCAAATGTGTGGTCCAGAAATGCAGGGGTGTGCATTCTGTGCAAGCCTGAAGGGTTAAAAGCCACCCATGTAAACAGAGCAAGCCAGATCTGATCGAAAGAATCTGTGTGGCCTTTCAAATCCTTTGAAACGCGTTTACTACTCAAGCTATGGTAGGTCCGGGTGGGCTGGAACACAGAGAATATTTGTCTAAAAACGTTGGAAATGGAAGTCATGAAAACCAGGTTAAAGGCCAGTGCCCAAGGCCATAAAGTCATTCTGTGTATTGAGCCATGGATGGAGTCATTGACTTAGCTGCCACTGTTTTGAGGAGAGAAAAATTGCACTTTTTAAGGACATTACTTTAATGACACCAGCTGTATTGGAAAAAAGAAACAGTTTCACTTATAATAATTTTTACTTTTGGGTTCTCCATCTAGAATTATAGTTTCATCAATGTATGATACTCTGTTATTTTCACTCTTGTTTTGGTAGTTATAGCATAGTTACAGTTATCACATTACTACAACTGTCTACAGCTGTCGTCATGCGGAGGATTTCCTGATCAAATGGATAGTGAAGGTGAGATTTCATTGTTCTTCACAGATAAAACAAGGAATGCTCTTTATCTCGAAGGCCATTCCTGTAGTCTTGGCTCAGAAAGCTTTACTTATTTTGTACTCCATCTCACTGTCTCCAGTAGAGAGGCGTGCATGTGTGTGTGTGTGTGTGTGTGTGTGTGTGTGTGTGTGTGTGTGTGTGTGTGTCACTGCCAGTGCCTCCTCCCTTCCTCTGCTTTGTGTCAGGTTGATCATGGGGGCCAAAAGGAGCAGGAGGAGAAGGAGGAGGAAGACTCCCCTTCCTCTTCACCTTCACCTCTCCTATCTGCCATCTTCCCTCTACAGCCCAGCAGGAGACCTGGAGTAGAGCAGCAGTGGCAGCTCCTGATTATCTCTGAAGATGTGTGTCTTCCGGGACGGCGGTCGTCCTTGGACATACTTATCACAAGGTGGCTTGATGATAGGGATATCCTCAACACATAACAAGCCAGTAATGAGAGTGCAGCCTACGATCCTGGTAAGGCGAGAGAGAAACTGCCCGTCCACGTTCAGACAATGTGGATGTGCATGTGCTGTAGTGTCAAATGAGAGTAAAACATAATGTGTATTGGTATGTATATGAAAATATAAGTTACATTCAAATGCTCTTTCTCCCTATTTACAACTACTACCTCTCCCTGTGTCCCAGTCCTTGGCTAATTAGTCAGAGGGAAAACAAATGGTTGATCCGAGGTGTGCCAATCCAGGTGAAGAGGTCTGTTAATTTCTTTACAAGCTGCAAGCCTCTGAGAGCCAGCATCATGCAGGGAACATCCTATTTCATTTGAGTCCACCTGCAGCTTTACTGGCCCTCCGCAGACAGACAGATGGTGCTGCTGCAGGGTGAGGAGAAAGGGGGTGAAGCCTACATGGTCACTGTGGGGGGGTTTCCCAACGCTGGCAGGCCTCAGATGGTAAGCCCTTAATTCCAACTGTGAGTTATTAGTGGTCCTTCTTCACGGATGCTCCAACTTGTGTCATTTTTAGGCTTGATTTAAACAGTTGTATGTCATAACAAGTGAGTAAGTTACATGTAGGGCTAGAACAAATAGGCCATTTGCAATGTATCAGAATGTAAAGCATTTGCTTTATATCAGGATGTAAAGACAGTTATACTGTGGACAGTCAAAAAACAGACAAAAGATTACAAGTCTTGTAATAAAGGTCTTGTATGGAAAGACACATTTACTGTAGTTGGATATGGCAAATGTGTATTTTTGCACTTACAAACTGAGTTTAAAATGTATCAAAAGAATATTTCATAAGCGATGCATAAAATAGCTTTGGTGTTAAAATAATGGTGGACTATTTCATCAGCTGCAGTCACATGGTGTGTTTTTAACCTGTGATTGTTAATGTTATTAACCCGAATCTCATTAATTCTACACCTACCTCAAACTTCTCCCCTAAACCATAATCCTAAAACCTTTAACTTGCTATTTTCTCTCCAAACACAGAGAGCTGTTTGAAAGTGCTCCATGTCTGTGTTGGCCCAACAGAAAAGAGAATCAGAGGTTAAGACGCGGGAAAACGGCTGGCAAGACATGCAACAGTTCCGCTGAACCACTTGAACTGTGAACTTCACTCCTTCATGACTGAGTGAACATGAACAGAGGTTATTTTGTCATCTCACCAGACCACGGTCGCCTGGTTTTTAATCACTCTGATGAACTACTCGCTGTGGACAGCTCACAATTATTTCGCTCTGAGCCTTCATAAAAAAACTCATGTGGTAGGATTTAAAAACACATGGTCCACAAATGCTTACAAATATTTTGACCACCATTCAGTTCTGATAATAATCATATAGAATGGGGTTAATATTATAACATCAGGTTAGTGGCGCCTTGAAAACTATCTTATGGCCACAACAGCATGAAGCCCCACAAAACATCTGTGCCCTTGCAGCTGTGAGACCTGTGGTCAAAAACTCTGGAGGGTTTCAAAATATTGGCAAATTATCCCCTTCTACATCTACTTGCTGACCATAACAAAACATTAAACATCTGTGAACTCTTCCATGACGCTACATCCATCTTTTTAAAAAGATCACGAAGAAAAAAACTCACGCCACGGCTGACCGTGCTTGCGTCAGTTTTGTCAGTCCAACAGTTTGTGTAAATATTTTATAAAGGCCTTTGAAGTGATATCTTACAGTTATTCCACATTTCTGTGAAGAAAAATCGAAATGGGGGTTATTTTCACTCTCACAGCAGAGGTACCGAAACTTCCCCCAAACGAATAAACCCATTTAAGAGAAGCCAAGGGAAACACAGCTTAACCGAAGTACTTTGGTACACCACATGTGCAACAATTAGGCAGATTGCGTTAGAAAATGGCCATCTCCATGAACACTGCATCCTCTGTGTGGCTTTATTGTCTTTCCATTGTGTTGCGGTCCCAGGAGAGGCCAGGGTCTTGAACACCTCGTTTTGGCTGGGACACCATGTTTGAAGTTTTTTTTTAAATTAAAGGGATGGGTTTCCATGCATGGAAGTGGAAACTGCATTTTTGTCAGAAAGATAAGAGTGTCACACATGCACACACACATACACAGTGCATTTACACACACACACACACACAGACACACAGACACACACACACACACACACACACACACACACACATACATAGTGCATTTACACCCACACACACATGCACACACACACACACATACACACGCACACACACGCAAACACACACAGTGCATGTACACCCACACACACACACCCACAAACTGTCATGCACACACACACACACAATCTTGGCCATTCTTTCTCTAATGTATTTGCTGTAAAACACAACATATTGTCTTGTTCCATCCACTTTCACATTCACACACATGTTTCTACTTATTTACATCTAGTTTCTTGTTCCTATAGGTACTCCGCAGATGAATTGTACTGTTGCTTCTTTGCTCTCCAGTGTAAAAGCTGAATTCAATCACAATCCATTTTCCTCGCACACATTACACCAGTTTGGCAGATTGCTCCCCTCAGAAACACAACAGATCGTGGTGATACATGGTGGTTCGCTTGACACCAGAGATATCAGTGCACGGCACAACCCCTCCGCTTCCCTTTTGTTGTCATTCACCGCACCAAGAAGGAGGCTCCGAAACCTGGTCCCAATTGTTCTCCTCCGGCAGATCTCATCTCCAGCCAGTCAGCTCAATTATGATGTGATGGACTGATTCGATACACATGTGGTTCTGCTTGGCCTGCGTCCTGCAGGGCTGTTCACACCTGGACCTGGTCCTGCTCGAGGTGAGCGAGTGAGCTGCGGTATTTCACTGCACACGCCGGGGCTCCTATGAGGAATGTGGCGGCCGTGAGGCTGCCTCTTTTACAGCCGTGGAAGAGTTGAATCCCACAGTCCTGTACTCACATCCACCCCCTCAATTAAAATGTTCACAAGTTAGGCACAGACAGGGCTCATTCACATACGGAAATAAGTAAAACCAATGCACAATAAAACTAATAAGCAAATAACAAATTGATGAAAAGGCTGAAAAAAGACATATGATGAAACTTGAGCTAAAGTAGGTGGTAACATGCCAAATCCCCAAATTGTCTTCATTATAATTCTATGACTGAGCTTCCTCAAGCTCTCTTCAGTGTGCTGATATTCTAGTGTCGATCGGTTGGCCTGGCCACTGGGCGATGCTGCTGCTCCCTCCAGCCAATGCCCGTCTCAGACTGGAGAAAAAGTTTTTTGCATTTCTGCCATTTCATTTTCGCCATGGTCTGTTTTGAATCGTACCTCCCAGTGGAATTCTGCTCTGGCTCTACACATCCTTCAGTGCAGCAGCTACAGATGTCTCTGGTCGTGGCGACAATGTTATTCTGCAGTCGACACACAAACCCTCCACCAACATGCCATGTTTCTCATTTGTCTGGAGTCACATGCAATAGAACCAATAAGTCCCGCGATCCAAGGTATCTATATCATAGTGATCCACAAAGACTATAACTATAACCATAATAAACTTGATGTAATTGGGTGGACCAGTGTCAATAAACTGCTATACAAACTATGGACAAATGCCTATATATTTACACAGTTAGCGTATCAGGTAACATCTAATCTGTAGTCCCTGGACATTTCCACAAAAACAGTCTGACTGGCTACTGAAAGACTGAGTATAAGATACCTAAAACCCCTTTTCAACGACTTGGTTCTGGCCTTGAAGCTATGAAATGATATCACGTAAACGGATTCTGAGCACTCTTTACGGTCACATCCATTTGGCTGTTTCCTGGTCTGGTTGCCAGGACGACAGCCTTTAGGCGTGTGCACTTCCCTAAGGAGCGACCCAGGCCCCATGTGGCCGCATTCGCGTGCACTCCAGAGGAGGAAACACTTTTTCAGCTGCACCTTCTTGGCGGGGACTACCTGACCCCTGTTATCACAGGAAGTCACTTGTAAAACAGAGAGCGCAGACCTCCCCTCGAGAAGGATAATGCATCCAACAGAGCTCGGCAGTGGTGGATTCCAATCAATGTGAGGTAAAGGCGCTCCAAAACGGCAATCACCACATCCATAGCGAGACACACTGGCGGACTAAAAATGATTTGCCTTGCCTTTGCCTTGAGGCTAAGGGGCTACTGACAAGCTCAGTTCACATGGGAAAGCTCCAGTCCTGGCTTGTCTAGTCATCGTATAGCCGGTTACTGAGTGGAGTGGTCAGAGCCAACAAGGGGATCAGCTTTGTAAATCTAAGGGTCCGCCTGCCATCTATCTCAAGCTTGACATTGTTTTGTTTCATTGATGACATTGTTATTATTTTTAGATCATAATTGAAAATTTGTCAAGGCTTTGGTACAGGTTTTGTAGACAAGGCATGAACCCACTCTTGTAGTCAAAGTATAAACCTTGTCTAAGATTAAATTATGTTCTCTCTCGAAGGGGAGATCAATCAAATGTCTGTCACAACCTACAGCTAAAACAGTTGGATAGAGCCATAAATTAGCTTTAGTGGTGATTTAAACCACATTGTTATTGCAAAATATATTACCGTCAATACTCATTCACCCATTTGATGTTAAACTCAGTCTCTAACAGCCCTCTCTGAAGTTTCACATGCTGGGAGCCCCTCTCCAGCCGGACCTCCTAACGATCTGCGCAGGCCGTCCCATGGTGCACTCACCGCTGTGCACACCCACACAGGAGCACAGCTGGCCCCGCACGCAGGGATTAGCCAACATCAGGGCTGTGCATGAAAAATGTAAAAGAATGTTTACTCCCAAACCCAGTTAAGCCCATCTCTGTGATGTGTCTCTGCAGGTGTGGATTTGATTTTATGGTGGGGTTTATGTGGATCTGGTTCAGCTACAGCCTCAGTTTGTTGATGCGTTGCACAGAGACCCTGGGCAGTATCCTGATGTGAAGGGAAAAAAAGCTGGGTTGGCATGACTGCATGTAGTAGACCTTTGTGAAACAGAAGGCTTAGGCCTTCGTAGACATTCACAGATGTCTTTGGGGTCATCATTGACACAGCATTTCTCAAAATGAGTTTGTCTTCTTCAAGTCACAGATGAAATGTGGTCATTGGTTAGGTTTGTAACATTGTACAGTGTCTCTTGTGAATATGAGATAAATTGAAGATGGCAGCTCCAAACAGACACAGAAACAGATCGTCTGTATCTTTTTCAGTGTTTTTTGGACGGCCTGTGTTTGTACTGCTATCATCGCGTGGCTGCTGGCAATCTTCAAGCGCATGACTTGTGATGTGAAACATGCAACCACACATAAATTCTCATTTCACTACCAAATTTATGGTATATGCTCGGAACAAAAGCGTTTTATCTGTTTCTCTGTGCAATACATTACATATTGTCTTGGCTCTTGCTTTTTTATCTACAGTATAACAAAGAAAAACACAAATGGTAGTATTTCATTGAAAAATATGTTTAGTAAAGATCCATAAAGTCTGGCTTTGTTTAACTTTGAATTTATGTTATATTCACTCTTTGTTTACTTCCTGTCCGCAGTATAGTTTTTTAAAGGATCTGCGTGTCCTTAGGGCATGGGTATATAAAACAGCAGAGTGGCTCATAAACATCACTTCATCATCAATGAACTTTCATGTCAGTGGGTGCAAGAATATAAAAAAGCATAGTTTGTGGTGGTTCTGACCTCTTGGAATATGAACACATTTTCAAGATTTCAAGCATTCTTTTATTTACAAACTGTGCACTCTAGAAAAGCCTGTGGTTGTTTCTAAATACTTATTTGGTAGTGTAAGCGCCATGGACACAGTCGCCATGGTCCTTATGGACTTAACGCTCACATTCCTCTGGTATTACCGAAAGACAACCCCTGGAACATCAGCAGGAATTTCCCATTTTCCCAAGTTGAGGCCGAGGTCAACGAGACATAATCTGTAATCCAATAGAGGAGGTTTCTTCTTCAGGAGTTGTCTCCCTAGATGAATGTTTATGTTTGTATGTGCATGTGCATGTGTGTATGTGAGAGTGAGAGCGTATGTATAAAGGGTTTGTGAGTGTGTGTGTGCATGTGTGTGTGTGTATGTGTGTGTGGGAGAGAAACAGAGAGAGAGAGAGAGAGTGTGTATGTGTATGTATGGTATGTGCATATCATGGGATTTGCTCCCGGTTGAATACACTTGAGTGAATGTCTCACGTCTCAAACATAATTTTTTATTTTATTTATCACACATACCAAAACATTGATCTTGTGTTTATGCCATTACTGACCTGAACAAAGTTAGCCGCATGGTTGCGAGCCTTGAGCCGCGAGGGACAGTCACCTTCGGGCCGGGGTTAACCTTGACCACTTCAGCCTGGGTATTTTCAACCCTTCTATGAGCTGACCTCGGGGAGTATCATATTCTGCAGTGGTCCACAACCAGTTTGACAAGATCCATGGATCACGGCGCTGTTGGAGGAAATTCAGGGAATTAGAAGCTGTGTCGATGCTGAGTCGCCGACTACAGCCGAGTCGTACCACACTGTTTGTGTTTCAGGACATTTGTCCTTGCCTCAGAGATATTACATCCTTGTAGAAGTTAAAGACGGACGAAGACCCCCTGCTACTGACCACAGAACACGTAACCAACACATGCAGTCTCATAGCCGGCCGCAGGCAGAGAATATCAGCGAGTGGTACAGAGGCGAACATGCGTTTCAGTTTAGTTTGAGCATTATTTATGATCCTACTTCAAATGCCCCAAAGAACCTATGGGACGTATTTGTCTATGCAGTCATCTTCAAAGAGCAGCTGATCAGAGGGAGGCATGCGTGTTACGTGCCATAACAGAGCCCTCGGCTGCCATGTGCACGCAGAACAGCTTGTGGGTGGGAGAAGGCGATGTTGGAGCACCAGTATTTCACACCACGTTTTGGAAAGTGCTGAAAGGCGTATATGATGAATTACGTCTCAGTTGGAAGCCTAGTTTGTTTTCAGATATACCTGGTGATACCGTGCGAAAAGGTTCATAAACTCTCCTCAGGTGAGCTCGCGCTTTAGTACATTTCACACATAGTGATCACATATTTATCAGTTGTGGCCTATCGGGATGATGGAAATGGGTTTATTCGTATTAAATCACATAGGTTGACATTTTATCTGGAAAACGTTGCCCTGACAAACCTCAAGTTTTGGACCCACAGCTGTTTACAACTCCCTCCTTGATTAGGAGAGTGTCCATTTTATATTTGCATAACACAGCAGATGGAAACGTCCACAGACTTGCATTTCTTTCAGCCGAATATTCCATATTAATTTGCTTAAAATAGGCAAATTAGCAGGAAACCCAGCAAATGACAGCTTTTTTTTGGTGTTTTAATGATGTAAGCCATTCGTTTGTAAACAATAGCCAGTTGTAACTGCCTATAATGTCGTGTTGAGATTAATTACTAGGTTCCATTTCAGAGTGCCAGTGACTCACCCTCAGGTATAGAGTGGAGTGCAGCTCCTGAGACTTCCATCACACAACACATGGATGAAATTTCCACCAGAGGAAAACTTAACGTATGCCACAGGTTTGGCCCTATTTTACACTACACACACAAGGGTCAACCCCAGTTGCCTTATTCTGTGAGTTTCCCTATTTAATTTCACTGCATGTCAATGACAGTCCATAAGATGTGTTATTTAATGTATTTTTAAGCTGATGCTGAAAGCCTGATGGACAAGACAAACTGAATGAACACATAAGGTATTCATAAGGTATTCACATAACTCCATCACATCTGCACAAGTCTGAAATTTCTATAATTACTGAGCATGGAAATACCATTTGATATATATATAATATGACCCATGGGTTCACAAATAAGCTACCATTGATTATGCTGGGGGAAGCTCACCAGTTCACTGCGCGGGCTTGCAACCCGAGCTAACCCTTCTCCAGTGAGCTAAACGAAACAACATACTCAAGATCTCCGAAAGCGGCCTGTCAGTCACGTCGGCGGAGGCAGTGGGAGTGCTCGCCCCAATAGCCCCTCTGCGCTTTGTTGAAAAAAGGCCAAAAGCGTTGGAGCGGTTGACAGCGCTGTCCAGGTTAACTGACTCGCTCGCACCCACCGCTGTGACCCAGGTGGTCTGGTGAGTGACGGCTCGGCCACTGATCGACGTTTAAAGGCACTCCCTGGAGATAACTGCAGTTC
Source organism: Clupea harengus (assembly GCF_900700415.2). Classification (NCBI taxonomy): domain Eukaryota; kingdom Metazoa; phylum Chordata; class Actinopteri; order Clupeiformes; family Clupeidae; genus Clupea; species Clupea harengus. Next base: position 13,205 of record NW_024880407.1, read on the forward strand.
TCTATGAAACCCCCACCACCCCCAACCACCCAACCCAGTCGTGCAAGGGGGTGAAGAGAGGCTTTGTGGAGAGAGGGTGGAGCGGTTACGCCATGCCAACCACCCACCGAGAGGAGCTGGAGAAGATGAGGCCGGGGCCTCCTGAAGGCTGACTGCTTCACTTGAACTCGGTTTGACTCCATGAGAAGGAGGCTAGGGGTGAGCGGTTTATCAGACTTTTAAAGTGCTCGTTCATCTAAAACCCATCTGAAATGCAGACCTCCAAGATCACCAAATTCATTTCTATCTAGACAGGAAGGGGAGCTAATGAATAACACGAAAATAATCATTTCAACCACCCTAACTAATGATTGTAGTCTGAAGGTCAATGATCTCAAAATATATAAAAGTCTTTTATACCTGCAGAACGCAATTCACATTAAAGCAGATCATAAATTCTGCTGTCGCAGGATCAGTGAGTTTAGATTTATGAAGTAATGCTTGATCTCAGATTCTTTCAGCTGACCCATACACTCCTAATAGTTGTAGACTGGAAGAACCACAAGCCACATGTGGCTCTGCTGGGAATCGGGAGAGGTGTGTTTGTGGGCAAAGTGCTGGAGCGAGTGAAAGAGGAAGAGAGTGAGAGAAACAGAGAGAAAGAGAGAGAAAGAGAGAGAGAGAAAGAGAGAGAAACAGAGAGAGCGAGAGAGAGTGAGAGAAACAGAGAGAGTGAGAGAGAGTGAGAGAAACAGAGAGAGAAAGAGAGAGAGAAAGAGAGAGAGAAAGCAAACGTCCAGCCCCGGGTGGCATGGTAAGCTTGGGTTCCCCTGGTGGCAGCGTATCGGGTTCCGCGGCGGTGTGCCTGTGCCGCCTCGGCAGCTGTGATGATGGATGATGCCTGGGGGTGCCTGGAGCGCTCTGTTTGTTTATAGGTGTGGCCAGACCGAGACTCTCCGGGCCTGAGACCTGAGGTCTGCGACCCAGCTACTGTGCTTCATTAGTGGGATAAGGGGCTCTATTACAGCACACTATTCATAACTACGCTGTGAACTGCTTGTAAGGATGTTTGGTCAGCGGGTGAGGAAAAACAATATGGATCAATCTTAGGTTCATATTAACATAGGAAAGCAGAAAGGCCAACCTGCAGACTCACTGATATCTTACTCCATGAATGGCAGGAAGCAGTTGACACTCCTTAAAAGGAAACCATCTGGATTCTGGCCATTTTTTATTTCACCTCTTGATTGTGCTTCTTCCGCTCCCCACTTATGAGCAACCTCAGTGTTTGGTTGTATTTACTGTAACTACAACAAGTGTGTGTGCGTGTGTTTGTGAAAGAGATCATAGAATCCAGGAAAAGAAGCATAGACAACTCTCTTTCCTGTTTAACTACGGCAAACTGCATGTAGAGCAATCAAAACAGCTTAGCAACTAAATGCTATGTTAACTCAAGCGTCAAATTGATTTTGCCTGCCTTCAAGCCCTGTGTTTCTATACCACCCATCAACTGTAAGTCCTAGCTCTCTGAGTCGTAGGGATCAGAGGTTATTGTATATTGTATATCTCATTCTCCATTATTCAATCAACCTTCCCCAAGCACAATCTGATTGAGTACTAAATCAAATGTTCAACAAAGTAACCATTATGTGCTTCAGAGATTAAATATAATAAAGTCAGACCTCTTGCAAACTATTTTCTGTATCTCAAAGCAATGGAAACTCTGTGTGTATTTGAGTAACAGCTCCACTTTTGACATCATCTATTTCACTTACCTCCACTCACTCTCTAATGTATTTCTGGTCATTTTTGGCAAGTTCCCAGTACTGTTACTCAAGACAAAATATATTTTGTGCCTTGGTTCAAACTTTATTCAGGAAATCACTCCTCTGTCTGTCTCCCCCCTCACTCTCTGTCTTTCCCTCCTTCCCACCTCCTGTCCTCTCTCTCTCTCTCTCTCTCTCTCTCTCTTGCTCTCTTCCTTTCTCTACCCTCTCTTTCTCCTTTTCCTTTCATCCTCAGACTGCCTTCCTCAGGACTCCAGCGTCCTCTCTAGGGACCATGGTGGCGGGGTTGGCGGGGGGGGGGGCATTGAAAATCAACTCAACATGCTGTGTTGCCCTTCTGCCGGGTGCCGGGCCTAATCAGGAGCGCAGGCCAGGTGCGCGGGCCAAAGCCCACAGCCGCCACCGCGGCACATTAATGAGCTGTCTGCCGGAGGAGCTTTCCAGTAGCCTCCGCTCCTCCGCCTCGCCCTCTCCCCTCGCCGGGGTGTCTGCTGAACACATGGGACCAGATCCTCTGCCCCTTCTCTCTCTCTCTCTCTCTCTCTGCTATCTCCGTGGCTTTTCTTGGCTCCTCGCCCAAAGCTGGCGTTTGATCCACGACAGGGCCCTGGTTCCTGTCTGCACGGCGAAGCTCGGGGGTTATCGTAATTACACATCTATTTACACTGGGGCGCAGCGGTGGAGGACGGGGATGTGCCCTGCACCGCGCAAGGCACCAGCAGCCTCGGACAGTGCGCGCAGGGGGGGGGGGGGGGAGTGACAGTGGGTCGAAAGAAAGAAAGAGAGAGAGAAGATAAAGAGGGAGAGAAAAGGAGAGAGAGAGAGACCATAGATATTTGAGCACTGGATTTATGGCTCTTTGTGATTTTGCACTTATCGGGGTATGATCAGAGCGGGGGCACTTTTGGGGGAATAAGGGGTGGGGGTTTAGAGGGTGGGAGGGGCGTGGGGCAGGGGGGGGTTGGTGGTGGTGTAGAAGGCGATGGAGTGAGGCCACATTCATGGGCCCCCTTGCTGTCAGGCATGTTAAGTCATGTCAGTTTCAATTATGACACACACGTAATCTCTCCCATGTGTGGTTGGGGCGTTAGGCGCCTTTACATTTTCCTCTTGAAGATATTCCGTATAGACTCTAAGTCCCCTCTGCACTGACACACATAGCGGGAATAGCAGCGAGTTTGACATGTGGAAGTAATACAACAGCTGACTTGTGTTGTAACAAATATTTCTAGAAATCACACTCCAAAATGTGATTCCTGCCGCCTTCTGCAAATGGTCACACAAACTGCTTCACAACAGCACAACATGTCCAATACAGGAGTGTGTTTCCATGCTTCAGTGTCAAGAGGGGCTGCAAAGTGAAGAAAAAAAAGACCTGACAAATTGCCTCAAAAGCCTCTGAGTACAATCAATACTACAGAGGAACTGATCCAATGCACTGGGCCCATGTATTAAGCAGACCAGTGGTGTTTCTCTTTCATTCAGTCTATGACGATGATGAATGACTACAAGTACGCCCCTCCATTCATTACACTTAGACACATAGAGGTGGAACTCCATACAGCCCCAAACAGAGTGTGTGTGTGTGTGTGTGTGTGTGTGTGTGTGTGTGTGTGTGTGTGTGTGTGTGTGTGTGTGTGTGTGTGTGTGTGTGTGTGTGTGTGTGTGTGTGTGTGTGTGTGTGTGTGTGTGTGTGTGTGAGAGAGTGTGTGCGTGTGTGCGTGTGTGTGTGTGTGTGTGTGTGTGTGTGTGTTTGTGTGTGTTTGTGTGTGTGTGTGTGTCTGTCTCTGTGTTTGTGTGTCTGAGGGTATGTGTGGAAGACTGGACTCTGTCTGCCAACACTGACTATAACCCTCTTTATGAAGCCATCAATCAAGCTGAAGCCCAATTTCCCTTCTATAGAAAGAGAATGTCTTTTCTTTAAATGATGGCTCTTCAGAAACTCACAGAGCCCGGGCAAGTGTGTCACATATAACAAATAGTTTTGGGGATCATTTGTGTAAACTAACTAAACACATCTGACGGTTATAAGGAACAGAGACATCAAGGATATTTTCATGAATTTAACATGTTTTCAGAATGTCTGCTTCCAGCTACACGGTTTGGTAAAAATGTATCAAAACCCAGCTCTAAATGGTGAAACCGCAAATACATTAAGCATAAAACTTGAGGTGAGAATGCAAAATGTTCTAGTGATGCTGGGTTCTCATATGGTCAAATACATCTCAATCCGATTAGGAAGCAGGGTGGTCCTTTCAACTGTACATGGCAAACCACTCCAGCGTTACCATATGTTGCATGGAGACAGTGATTTTTCTCTTTGCCTTTGACCACTGAATTGAATGTGTAAATAATTGCACAAGAACACTTGAGAGCAATTTGCCGGAGATCCTGTAATTTTTCACATGTGCCTACAATTCCAAATGTATTCAAATGTGCTTCTCTTGGTCTACTTAAAAAAACAACTTATTTATTATTATTTCATCTCATCTACTTTGTCTATCATCTAGATGTAATACTTCATTTAGATCTGAAGATGTGTTTGGTTCATTTTGTGTAAATATTTTCCTTACACGTTTTGATATGATTTCGTCCTTGTGCATGAGAAAGGTGTTTTTGAAAGGCGTTGTCATGACGGCTGAAGACATTCTTTCTCCTCAGCCTTTGTGCTTTGACAGCTTTAACAGGAAATCCTCTACACGGGTGTACGCGGTGTCACTCATAGCCCAGAGGGGGTGATTATGGACCTCATTAACCAATGGGTTGGGGTATCAAGAAGAGGATCGCTGAGTCTTCCTCTGGTTCCCATTGAGAAAGCGGGGGGGGGGGGGGGGGGGGGGATGGTGAGTGAAACTCTACCCGCAGGTATTTTGACTCCTTACATTCTAAGAGGCAGGTGCCAAGAATTTGATGTGGAGTGGGACGGGAGTGCCAAGGGCGAGTAATGCAGCTCGGGTCCGCGGCTCTTCACCTCGCCTCCTCACAGAGACAGACAGTGTCACAGGACTGACAGCATAGCTACCGGCAAGACGAGGCTGAGACCCTTTTGGTCACTTATCTGCCATATTTCACCTTTGTGTCACACAGGCTTACGTTTGGACACTGACTGCACTTGCGCACGGTGTGAGATTCCTTGTCTCTGTGTGTGTGTGTGTGTGTGTGTGTGTGTGTGTGTGTGTGTGTGTGTGTGTGTGTGTGTGTGTGTGTGTGTGTGTGTGTGTGTGTGTGTGTGTGTGTGTGTGTGTGTGTGCTTTCAGTGCAGTGTTTTCCAGGTTGAACAGATCTAGTGCCAAAATCCAAGCAGTTTTTCTATTGTCTGGATTGTGTTTTACTGTGTTTTAACCAGCATTTCATTTAATGGATTTATGTTTGTAACTTCCTCAAACTCTTTCATGTTTTAGATGGGTTATGATATGGGTTATGATTTTACTCCCTCTTTATCTGTTCTTCCTCTCCAATTTTGGGCTCAGTTCAGACGAGTGGACAACAAAAGCTTAGTAGTCCCTTAGGAGTATCAGAGAGGTGTGCACGGGTCATTAGACCTGTCCTATCTCAAATGGCAAAATGAATTTGTATGCCCAACCTTGTAATATAAGGTCACACTCCAAACAGCTTAATTTACTCTGCACCTGTTTTTTATTGTTGCCTTCAGTTAATGTATCATGCAAAACTAATACACGAGTAGGATGAAAAGCTTTGATTAATTGTAATTTAATATGTGGTGTTGGCATCCATATGTATTAAATATGGTTCCACTATGCACTTGTTGTAATTACTTATCAATAACAGTATTTCAGTATTCAGTATTCAACAAGGGAAAATATTGCTTTGTCAATCAAAAACAGATGGTACCATTATCATCAGTACAAAGCTGGAGGGAGAAACACCTACACATGCGCCCTCAAACACCATGGCCAGCAGAGTCAGGATGAGCTGAGCTTTAGGGCCCAGGAAGTAATGAATGAACACATGGAAGCAATTATCAATGAAGTCAATAAAGTATGCACAACAGAATTACAAAAAGGAAGAAGACTGTACGAGGATTAGGAAGTGCATTCTGGGATGTCATCAGTCCCAGCTCATCAGGTAATTTGTAAATCAGTCACATGTTTGACAGTAAACTGTACAGACAGGGTGAGGGTCTGGAAATGAATTATGAACCATTCATTCAATGGGTGTGCACACAGCACACTGTTCAAACTCAAAACAGCCGACATTTTGTTCATCCATAGTTCCAAGTCATATATCTTCTAGTGGAAAGAGAGTGGGGGGAGGGATAATGCTGTGACAATGGGAATGCCATATAAAACATGTAAAACCAACGGCGTTCAAAGTATTACACAGCTCTGTCTCTCAGATTCTGAAAATATAGTATACATTTTCCCAATAAACAAAGTCAACCTTGTCATCATCCTCTCTCATAATCAGCAATGTGTCTGTAATTATGCTACTTCATTTAGATGTTGTTTGCTCATGTGTTTTGAAATACAACTATTGTCAAACTAATAGCCCAAGTGATAGGGCAATAAGCTTCTAGACTTAATGATATCTGAGCTCTGTTGTGTGAAACATATCAACTCTGACATCATCATCTTTGTCTATGCAAAGCTGCTGTTTTTACAGGCCAAGGACACACACACACACACACATACACACACACACACACTGTTTTTACAGGCCAAGGACGTGTCACATTAAATACAAAAAGCAAACAGCCTCTCACCACATTTTGGGCTCTCGGACCGACAAAATAAAAAATTCTGTATGAGATGCCAGACTTTATTGGAGGCAGTAAAGAAGAATATGCTTGACAGTTGCTTCTCCACGCTGCACTATTATCCTGACCATGTTGTTTCCTGCTTGCTTCATTTAATAGAATCCAAACAATCCAAACAAGTTCCACTTTTCAGGCTGAATAAATCTCCATGATTCACTCTATTGTTCACTCTATCAGCCAAAGCATATTTTTGAAATCTAAATACTTAGCCTCAAAAGCAAAACCCTGGTTCATTAAGAAGTTCCATTTGACACTCACCTGTTCAGCAGCACTAGAAATATCAAGGTTTGCCTGAAACTTTCCCTGAAATGTTTATGGCATTCTAGAAATTTTATGAAATCTCTCACATTTGCTGTCATTAATATGGATGACAGCCATGGCGGTTGCATGACATTTGGGCGTGGGGTGTTGTGGATTTCAGGCTTCCTCCATCAGCACTGTTTGAGTTCAGCTGCAGTTCAGGCAGTGTATTAGTGCGCGTCTGTCTTAATTGAGAGTTATCTGGTGGTAATGGCGTGACCGAGCCAGTACGGGCATGCCACACCACCTAAAGAAAACTGAAAACAAAACAAGAAAATGTGCAGACATGAGAAGTGAGCTAGCTAAGATATGCATAGTCTTAGAGTCTTCCTCACAGACCCATTCAAACTGACACTGAAAATATTTTAGATACAATATAAACCAGTAATTCATCATTTTATGTTTTTTTTCTCCTATTACGTGTAGCCAGTGATGAGAGATCTGTGTTTTTCAAATACAACTGAGAATATTGGAACTCATCGGTTCTTTTTAAAACGGTCTAATGCGTGCTGAATGATGGGAGAAAACCACTGTGGTTAAAAGAGCGGTCTCCATTTCAAGAAAATTTCCATTGTGCGGCGATCCACTGATTGTCACAGTAGCCTCAGCTTTTGGCTGGCAATCAGTGACCTATAAATCACTGGTGACACAATGGAAACATGATCCCTATCACTGCTCGTGAGACGGAAACAAACGGCGGCAACTGTACCTGGGGTGACACATTTGGACATTCAGCAGCAAGGGTGGAGGCCAGGGAGTTTCACCCCAAGAGCTTTCTGAGCTGCACAAAGCTGGCATTTGTTTTATTGAAGCACAGTGACGGTGTGACATTTCACCTCTCTTTTGTGGAGGTTTCGCTCCTTCTATAAATAGTGAATCCTGTCAATTAGCCAAGTTTTTTTTTTTTCAGGATTGTTGGTGGTCATTTCTCTATGAGTTTTCCATTTACCTAATGTAAGGGAGTGGTTAAAAAAAAAAAATTCAGCCACACCTTTGAAAGACTGTTTCAAATGCAGTCAGAAGATATATGATGCCACACCCAAAAGAAAATATATATACCCCTGAGACAGTTACACTACCTGGCATAGCCATTGTGAAAGTAGATAGAAATGTTCAGCTGTGTGTGTTTCTTATCGCACGTAGAAGATGTAGGGCATGGTGTCAGACAGCGCTACACAAATAATGCAAGGCACTTGCACAATAATATATATACAGTATGGGGGTGGCAGCCAGAGAGCAACCTGTCAAACAGCCCATGATCCATGCTTTGAAACAGAGCTGTGTTATCACGGAATTCATAATACATGTGGAATGTCCACAGCCAAAGGGGGAACTGTGATGTATCATCTGATAAGGCTTTGTGAAGCCCCTGTGAAATACTGTGAAAGCATTGAGAGAGTATTGTCTTGAGTGGTTTTCATCGCTAGTTGGAGTTATAATTAATCATCAGACCACATGTTGCTGTTGAATGTTTTCTTTCTATACATCTATCTGCATTTCTTTGTTTTTTATTTTCAGGAAAACCTGTATTTAGCATTTGAATGCATCCCTGTCGTGTGAACTGCATCATCCTTGTCTTCCGTCCCTAAGAGGACAATCATTCAATCTTTGGCATGACGTGATGGCGAACATCCCTTGGATCCTCTGGGCTGGGATTGCTCTTGTGCTGACTGTCATCACAGACTCTCACGCTAGGAAGATGGACAGTTTCTAGGCTTCAGCTTCAGACCACCACGTCAGACCCACTGCGCCACAGACACTCCAGCCTTGGGATGAAACACGGCCAGGTCCTGACTGCGTCTGTGTGTGTAGATCTTTCGAGAGTTCTTGAAAGCCCTTGCTTCCAGGAAGGAGAGCCGCACTATTTAAATTGAATTTAGGCTTATCAGACATCTCTCAGGTCAAAAGCCTCGAGAGGAGACAGCTCCTCGGAAATTAAGTTGAGTGGAAAGGCCTCATTTGGATAACCCTTGTTCTAAATCGCGAAACACAAAATGAGATCATCCTTTCCGTCTACAGACCGTGGTATGTGATTACAGTTACTAGATATCTTAATTTCCATCGAGTGAGTTCATGTAGATAAAGTGGCTCTGGATAAGTGTACCAAGAGTCAGAGGTACTCTTTATCCCAATTACGGTTGTTATGGATTCAAACTAATCTAAAACTAATCTTGTGTCAGCGCTTAACCTTGTGGTCCTCTGTTATTACTTAAAGGAACATACCCCTCTCTGGAACATTTCCCATGAGTCTGGCTTCACAAAATGGAGATAGCCAAAAAAGTATAGGCTCTATTTCATTGTGACAGAGGTATTTAACGGAGGAAGATTTATAAATGAGTTTGTATGCTTAACAATAAAACATCACTTTACTGTAACAGATGTGCTGTGCTTAAAAAGATACTCGATACCATTAACTCCCGCCCTCCAGCTATGATTAAAGCACAAGGTCTGGCTCATGACCCACGGGGGCCAAATATCTTTTCCCCTCAGCCACGCACCACCAAACCACCCTCCATATGGACCAGGAGCTAATTAACCAAATCGGGTGAAACATCTGGAACTCGAGGACCAGCAAGACGACCGCTGACAGAGAAAGGGCTGTGATGCACGATTTTAATTACTGTATGGCTTTGAAGTCGAACAACAGTTCATCTAAACGTCCTTTCATAAGACATGAAAATCTTTAGAATTTGATACGCTTATCAGCCAGAGCCCACCAAGAGCTAACAGGCCTCAGTTGACGAGTCTGTTTGAGGTTTGTTTGGAGCCCGTGTCAGCCTATTAGGACAGTATAGGTTTAGTTGTTTGCAAATATTGAGTGATGTGCCTTTTGATTGCTGTGCTCATAAAATGTATTGATTGCTGTGATCTCATATTCACTGTTTGTATTGCTGTGCATTACGTGCACCGTGTGAAATTGCATTGCATAGACTATTCCCTGCACAGACTTCCTATGAGGACTATAGCAAATTACTTTCACCTGGACTGATTACCTGGACAATTACCTACTGACCTATCTGCGGGAGCGAAGGGCAAAGGGGGACGCTATAAGAAGAGGGAGCTGAGAACACACTGGGTGCCCGGCGGGGACCAGGAGACGGGCCAACTGAACGAACGGACGAAAACGGACTGCCACGGAGCGAAGCAGCGGAGCGCACGCCATCGTACGCCATCGTACCGGAGAACTCCGGTTGTTGGCTGATCAATGCTCATACTCCCTGAGCTAAGGGACGTAAGCCTTCTTTTATCTTTGTATGTTCCATTTATACTGTATACATGGCCTGCGGAGTGTTGATCCTGTTTACCCGAGGACTGCTGGTTCCGGAATGGAAGCAACTCCACTGACGAACCATGGAAACCAAGCGAAGCCACCGACGTGAATGACTCAACGTTCACCATACCCAACATAAAGGGAAGTACGATTACCATCTAGATACTGTGCCCTGTGGTGTTTTGTTTATGGGACCGACTATACCTTGATTACGACTTCTGTGGTGAACGTGTCCACCAGGTCGGGGAGGCTGACGTCACTGGGGATCCCCGGGGAATCCCAACGAAGTGAGGGTGCAGCAGACGCGACGTTACATCGACCTAGCTTCACCGAACAGATAACGGCCTGGATTTACCGCAATTGGTCTACTGTCAACCGAGGGCTGGTGACTGGACTATCTGGTGGAGATGGCTTGGATTTTTAGATGCTTTTAACCCTTAAATTATAGTCCACGTTTTTATACAAAATAAAGTATTTATATTTACACACTGGTGGTGCTTCTGTGTCCTGGGCATTCCAAAAATCTAAGGAGGCGGCCATACGGCTGACACCCGTGCGTAGACGTAAATAACTGCATGGCTGTGTTAGCAGAGAGGACACAAGAGACAGGATAACCAGACAGAATAGTGGAGAGTAATGTGAACAGGAGGAATTTAGGGATGTTGTTTCTGCCCCAGATAGGGATGAAGGCCTCAGAGTCAGAAGGATTACCTATAGTAGTGCTGGAATGGTCCTTTAGAGGAGTCAGCCTTACAAACAAGGCTGAAACATACCCGGGCTGTTTTATAGTCAAGGTATACGACAACATGCATATTTAGGGCATGATGTAGTCTGCGCATCTGGTTTTCATGAGACAATTCACTCATTTATGACGTGAAAGTTTTTGTGTAGAGGGGAGAGGATGTCATAATGAACTGGAAATCACAGATTGGGACGAACCAATGATCAAATTATGCTCCTCATCCAAAAATGAACTCATGAGAGCTTGAGTACTCACACGATTATCCGCAACTTAAATTCAGAATAAATATTTATTTCACTGCACCAGAAATAGCACTAGTCCACTTTTGAGTGGTGAATGTGATTAGACTGTTTGAATTCCTGTCGTGCTAACATAGGAAGTTCAAAAAGATCCAGTGTACACACACTGTGTTTTTGGTTTACACTAGCCAGAATTTCCAGCCTGTGAGTGTAAGACAGGGGTGTGACATCAAAAACAGATGAAACAGATTTATTGCCGCCACAACCTCTTTGATATCTCCACTGTTTTCCGCTACTAAAATACGAGGAGGATAGGTCTTGTTGTTCCTCGTGTTCCCTGTCATTGTGTGCGACTGGATTGTTAAAATGGGGCCCCTGGAGTCTTGAGCTCAGTACACTTTTGAGGGTGACAAGGGCGCTCCAAACAGAGCAAACAACACTCTCTAAATCTCCGCTTTGCTTTCTCTTACTGTACTGAGTTTCTTGAATACTTCCTGTATGATTTGGTGGGTTTTGGTCACAGTATGTTCAGAATGTAACACTGACCATTGCAGTCTATTAGGAGACAGACACACATAGCAGTGGCCATAAGATGTCAGCTAACAGGAATGAGAAGACAGTATTTGGACATCTCATGTGTTGTCACGGTTCTGGGATTGCGTTTGTTTGAGCGTTTGCTTAGC